>NC_025996.2:123534461-123667239 GCF_000442705.2 Elaeis guineensis | reverse complement strand
CATTAGGACCTTAAAAACTCTCCAAATGATCTACGAGATCAGTAATCCTATGGTAGCTCTCTAGCTGTGGCATCTTGAAGCTACTAGGGAGTGGCTCTAGAATAATCCAATACTGAAGGATGGATGATGTGGTATTCGTCATCCCATATTGAAATCTGATTGCGGAGTGCCTCAATCCACTCATTCATCTCTGGAGTTTGTGGTTGATGTCCGCATCTCGAGCGGTGCAATTCTTCAAATACTATGAAGGAGATCGCTGAATTGGGATTGAGTCCTACCTAGAATAGGGACTCTGAGACCGTTGCCTTCTCTACTCTGGATTTTGGGGCCAGCTATGGTGAGTCTACCTTCCATGCTCAGAGCTCTGTAGGGAATCTACAGTTGCTCCTATGGTGGTGGTGTAGGTTGTGATGCAAGGTTGGTTGGTCATGGCTCCACTGCTAGTGTAGCATTGGTTGGTTGTGCTGTTGCTGCCATCAATGCGGTATTGATTTGTTGCACCATCACTGCCACTACTGGTGCAATTGATCTGCTGCATCATCTGGATGGCAGTGGTTAGGGTCTGCACTTATTAAATAGTAGGTTGAACTGCTCCACACTGACAACCACCATCGATGGTGGAGGAACCTCCTAGAGTTGCACTTGGGCCTGGGGGTTGGCCATGTTCTCCATCAGTTGGAAGGTGGTTGTGTTGGATCATCAGAAAGATGTTCTGCATGGGGCCATGGTCTCAATCTTCTGCTCCTCAAAATCGAATCAAGTAGCCCTTCCTCTAGCACCAATCTATTGCCGCTGAATCTGACTCTCGTCAAAATAGCTAGAGTGGTGGTGCATCCTTTTGGAAAAGTCACCTACAAGGCAAGTCCTGATCGGAGTTGGTTTCAATGGAAATCCTTCGATGCTCAAGTCAAATCACATAAAATAGAAAAAGAGCATTTTTTAGAGAGATTGTATGCATACCTTGAGGGTCTCCTGGAGGCCATTTTGTAGGTGATGGCTGAAAGACCATTTTGGACAAATTATCTAATCGACTTAGATGTGATATGGTGAGATTTCATTCGAAATCTTTAAGACTGGATAGTTACGCTTGTCTTATCTATTTTGGAGTCAGCTGTGATGTTGTAAGTATTTTTGAATTGAAATGAAGGCGTAGGTAAGATCAGACTGGCTTCGATTGAGGAGGCTTCGGAGTGGTTCGATGAATATAGGCATCGAAGGAAGGAGGTTGCTGGGGCCAGTTGTATTCATTGGGATAAGGATCGATAGGGGCTGAAGTATATTTACCAACTACCATCAAAATTTGAGATTGACTTGTCCAGTTTTTAGCCTGCTGCAGAAACTTGGATCGATTGGTGAAGTTTAGGTTCAAGGGTCGAAGTCTGGACCGACTGGAGTCTGGTGTTATGTATTGAATGACCTCCTTCACATAGTCCCCCTATGATTTGGGGAAACATATCTCTGAAATCGAGCATATTCATCTTCAACAATGCTGTGGTGTCGGCTCTTTACACTTCATCACATGCCTTTCCACTAGCTCACATCTTTGGTCAGGGTGAGAAATTACCCCTAATACTATGCAAGGCCAATGAGTTCAAATCCAACCTTCAAGACATTTTAAGATCTCAATAGAATTATGATGGTCAAAGAAAATAAAATATTTATCAATTTGATTGGCTTCAATTTAGATTCATAACTCATGATTCTCTTTCTCTGGAAGAATATGGCTGGTTTGAAGTAGGATGAAAAATTCAATATTATTGCTTTATGTTTCATAAAAAAAGTATTTTGATTTGTTAAATATTATTCCTTAAAATGCATTGATTCATTAGGTATATTCAAAACAATTATGTAAGAAAATCTTAGGGGAGAGCAAAAGGTCAGAGGACATGAAAATATTAGAATATATATATCATATTTACATATAAAATAGAATTTTCTCATCTTTTGGTATATATATTAAACTATATTATGAGTTAGCTTGATTCAAACCATTTGATAATTTGATTCTGATTTAGCAAACTCAGTAACTATGACCTAAAAAAAGAACTAATAACCAAAAACCAATATATAGTGGGCAAAATATTTATATATGTCAGATAATATTATCTCAACTATGTGCAAGATGTCTACATCAACATCACCTAGGAACTCTCATCAAATATAGATCATCCAAACCACTATTCACCAAAGGAAATTGAAAAATTAGACCTTGCCCATAATAATTAGATCCATTCCTATTGCTTGCCATGACTAGGCATCATGAATAGGGAAGATCTTATGCTATTTGTCATGAATAAGACTTTAGATGGACCAAAAAAGATCAATGCTTGCAATCGATTCACAACAAAGATCATTGGAGGATAGATCTTTGTTAATGGAAGCTGATCTTTGGGAGAATCTTGGAAAGATATAAGACTATCATGGTCCTAATCCTTCCCTATTAGAAGTAAAAAGGAGGTAGTTGAAACTGGCTAAGGAGCCTAAAGCTACACTTTTCTTTAGAACCTCTCTCTAGAAAAGTTTCGGAGAGATAATCTTGAGTAGCAAACAATTCTATATATCTTGTCTTCAATTACTTTAATTTCAAGTTATCTCTTCCTAAAATTAACTATAATATTTGAGTATCATGATAGAATTTTACATCTAACCAAACATCAAGATTTAAGTATCTGGATCTCAAATTAGAGTGTAGAACAAACTATATATAAATAACAGATAAAGCACATAACTCTAGAAATCAACTTGAAGAAACAAAGAGAAAGAAGGAAAACTTGTAGATCTCATAAGAATGTCACAAAGGGATGCTTGATCAATATTGATGTATCCAACCTTAATCTTTGAGCTCCTTGTTAGAGAACTTGCGTGCTTCTACTAATACTTGATGACCTTTGTAAGGGTCTTGCCTATGACATTTGGAAGCAAGATAATATCCTCTACAAGGCTATTACCGATCATAATATAGATAATCTCTAAGTGCTCTGCTGTTACCTCCTGTACCTCAACTCCTCTCCATCTAAACTCCTTAAAGTAATTGTCTTCTTCTCCTCTGTCGATGTCATGATCGAAGTCCAAAGGAAAAACCAAGCAATTTCTCTCAATCTTTTGGCTACTCTATCTTTATTTTGTAAAGATAAGCGAGAATGAGAAAAGCCTTTGGATCCTATTAATAGGAGACATTTGAAGCATCAATATTGCCAATATGTCCAGATAAAGATTCCTATTTCATCACTAGTCCCCTTGCTATAATAAAGATAACATCCTTTCTTTTTAGTAGAAAATTCTACAATCTTTTCGCATTAGTTATTATTTGATGTTGTGGCAAGGAATTGATGTAATATTCAATAGACCCCTTATTCTTCTAGGCACTCAAAAAATTAGTTTCTGTTAGAGTAAATTTTTACCTACTCTACTTTAACACTCATTTAATAGGCTAGATATATGAAATATAGAATATAAAATAATTTATGCACTCAACTATGGCTAGATGTGTTCAAGTGTGCTACAAAAAGACAATACATGAGACTAATTGTGTTAACAGTTGACTGACATAGAGTGAGATAAGGAGGTTAGTGAATATAAAAGATATGAAAATATATCCCATTAGCTTGTGAAGTAAATTTCTAATCCACCTTTCTAAAACCATGTGCTGGTTATGGAGTTCACGGGTGGGTCCTTTACAAAATGAACCTTTAACCTAGTCCCTAGGTTGGTGCACTTTGGTGTATTCCTATTTAACTTCTATTATCCATCCACATAACCTACAATTAATTATGGTTTGTTCAACCCATCAAAATTAGATATCTTTTGTTATAGATCAAAAGTGGCTAATCTCCATCTTTTCTGTCCTATGCACACTTCACCTCTTAAGGTCTAACTACAATTAAAGTTGAACCCTAATCCATGCCCAATTAGCAATTAGCCTTAAACTCAATATTGACACTCCTCTGCCTATGAAAGTGGCACATACTCCATATTTAGTAGTGGCAAAACCATAGTACTTCTTAAAGATAATGCTTTGAGGGCACATAGTGGCAAATATTAATTTTGCAATTCCATACTTACCTCATATATATCAACAAATATCATGCAAGGCATTAATCCTATCATGCCAAAAAGCAAGATAATTGTTTGTCTACACATAATGGGAGCCACAGACTCGTTTCTCAAAAAATCTTTCTAATTTTATGAATATAAACAAATCTCTATTTTTATATATTTCTAGATTTTTCTATCTCTGATGAATGTATAATAATGTACAATGAGTTGTAAATTAGGGAGTGAAGAAGAGGGACAAAGAGATTATGGTAAGAATAAAAGTCATGAGGCAACTTTTTGGATCATGATGAAAACTTTTAATGCAACCATAGGAGGGTCGTAGGAGCAATTCCCTCTCCCATCTATACAAGGATCTTAGGGGGTGTTTGGTTCGTAATCGAAATCAAATTGAAAATCAAAATCAGAATGGATTGAAATCAAAATAAGAATGGCCTAATCTCCTGAAGCATTTGGTTCGTGTTCAGATCAGAATCGAAATGGATGATTTTCAGTATTCATTACAAGAAAAAAGAGTTTTTGTAACAAATTTATTTGTGATGGACTGAATTTCTATCGCAAATAAGACTATTTATGATGAAAATAATTTTTCATCATTAATAATAAAATATTATGATAATTTTACTTTTTCATCGTAAATAAAAATTATTTATGATGATTATTTTTATCATAAATAATAAAATACTTATTTTAATTTTAAATTTTCAAATATTAATGATGAAAAGAGTTTCATCATAAATAATATAAGTGTTTGCGATGAAAACTCACTTTTCATCACAAATATTTGTTATTTATGATTAAAAATTTTCATCACTAATATTTGAAAAAAAATAAAAATTTTAAAATTTTAAAAATTATAGATTATTTGTGATGAAAACTTTCATCATAATAATGAGTATTACCAATGAAAATTAATTATCCATCATAAATACCTATCTATTTACGATGAATATTTTTAGTCACTAATATTTGAAAAATAAAAAATTTTAAAAATTCAAAAATTATAGATTATTTGTGATGAAAAAGTTACGTTGCAAATACTAGAGTATTTACGATAAAAATAAATTTTTTATCATAAATATAAATTATTGATGATGAAAACTTTCATTGCTAATATTTAAAAAAATAAAAAATTTAAAAATTATAGAATATTTACTATGAAAAATGTTATGTCATAAATAATCTAGTATTTACGATGGAATGATGATTTCCATCATAAAATATGTGATGATTTATGATAAAAATTTTTCATCGCTAATATGTGAAAAAAATAAAAAAATTCAAAAATTCAAAAACTACAGACTATTAGCGATGAAAATTTTTTCATCATAAATAATTATGTATTTATGACAAATATCAATGTTCTATCACCAATACTTCAATATTTATGATGAAAAATTTTCATCATTAATATTTAAAAAAAATTAAAAATTTAAAAATTATAAATTATTTACGATGAAAATGTTACATCGTAAATAATCCAATATTTGTGATGGAATGCTGATTTCCATCACAAAATATATGATGATTTATGATAAAATTTTTCATTGCTAATACATGAAAAAATAAAAAATTTTAAAAATTTAATAACTACAGACTATTAGTGACCATAATTTTTTTATCATAAATAATTATGTATTTGCAATGAATGTCAACTTTCCATCGCCAATACTCCAATGTTTATGATGAAAAGTTTTCATCGCTAATATTTAAAAAAATTTAAAAAATTTAAAAATTATAGATTAGTTATCATGAAAATATTACATCATAAATAATCAGTATTTGCAATGCAAATTTGCTTTTCATCATAAATACACATCTATTTACGATAAAATTTTTTATCACTAATATTTTAAAAAAAAAAAAATTTTAAAATTCTAAAATTTTGGATTATGAGCGATGAAAAAAAATTTTCTGTCATAAATAGTCAATTATTTGAGATAAAAATATTTTCATCATCAATATTTCTGAAAAAAATTTAAAAAATATAAAAATTATTTACAATAATACTTTTTCTTTAAGTTTTTTTGAATTTATCTCATTGCTTAATTTTGCATAGGTTATTGATTCTATGGATTGACTAGAGGTCATAAAGTACAAAGACCTTGTACCTATCCAAAAATATAGAAAGAAGATGATACTGGATCTTTATATATTAAAACATGATCCACAAAAAGATTATCCAAAGATTCTCGAATATATACCAAACTAGTCCTCCTAAACTTTTTTAAATAAAAGCTCTTCTAAACTTGTTAGTAGTTGTATAAGTTATTTGCATGATGATGTAATTAAGTCATGCATAATAGGTATAATGTTCATCAAGTTCAAAATTTATAATATTGATTGATCATGTCCAAATAGCAAGATATCTTTTATGATAAATCATATTAATTATGATATCTCTATCTAAGTTACTTTAATAAAGAAAGAAAAAATGGAGCATAATTAATATCATACAAAAAATAATTTTATCATAATTTTTTATAGTAAAATAGTATTTTTTAAAATATTTAGTTATCTATAAATTATTCTAAGTTTAATTAGAAGGTATGAAAAGTAATTTTGAGCATTTGGTTATCTCAAAGGACCAAAATCAGTTTCCAACCTGAGGATCTAAATTCAAAAATACTTATAATAACTTGGACTGATAAGAACTGAAATGAATTCTACTCAAGTAATCAAATACTCTTAACTCAAACTACAGTTAAAGCACACTTTTCATAGTATTAAATAAAATAAATTTCAGTAACAAAAAAATAAAACTAATAGAATATGACTGTATAGGGTGGATATGTGTTGCATAACTTAGTGAAAAAAGACTTGAAACTTGAATTTAATATAAAATAAATATATAAAAATAAATTAATATCTTTCCTAATTTATTCTTGCTTGAGGAAGAGAGAAAATTGTATCCTATAAAATCACATATCTTTTTCAAATTACAAAAACAATACCCTCAGTGCATATGCCCAACTACAATAAATATTATTTATCATTACCATTTATTTTAAAAAGTTTCAAGAATAGAGATCGGAGGAAACTTGATTGAGATCTAATATATTTATTAACTAATTTTGAGCCCCCACATTGTGTGCAGGTTCTAGGTCATATAATGGATTATTTTTTAAATATAATATAATATAAATAGTAAAACAATATCCATTCAATTTTTTTTCATGAAAAATAATTAGTGACATAAATTATTTTTATTGCTAATAAGATAATTAATGATGAAATATTTTTTTTTCATCATAAATTTTTTAAAAAATTGGGTTAATTTTTTCCATCAGAAATTATTAGCGATGAAAATCTTTTTCCATTGCTAATAACCTAATTAATGATGCAACATTTTTCATCATAAATAATTTTTTGGTGAAAAAATATTTTTATTAGAAAAATGAGGTATTTTTTTTTATGAGAATTATTAGTGACAAAAAGTATTTTCCATCGTTAATAGAGTTATTAACAATGAAATATTTTTTCATCGTAAATAATTTTTTTGGTGCAAACTTTTTTTATCGAAGAATTTTTTTCTAAATTATTAGCGATAAAAATTGATTATTAGTGATAAAAATTTTCGTCGCTAATAGTTCACGTCCCATCACATTCCGTCACGCGAAACCCTTCTTCCCCTCCCCCACCTTTTCGCGTGAAATAATTTCCCCCCTCCCCCTCTTGCTCTCCCCTCCCCTCCGTCGCTTCCCACCGCCGTGTCCGCTACCGTCCGCATCCATCTGCCGTCGCCGTTCTGATCCGTCGCTTCTCGTCCATCGTCGGAGGTAAGGATTTCTTTTTTCTTTTTTTTTTGGTGTTTTCTCAGACCACCGAGGGGTCGATGGGGATGGGCCGAAGATGGTCCAGCAGGGATTGGCCGGTGATGACTAAGATCGGACCGACGGGGATGGGATCTGGGGCTGAAGGTTAAGATTTCTTTTCTCTTTTTTTCTGATGTTTTCTCGGGCCATCAGGGGGCGGTGGGGATGGGGCCAGAGATGGCCGCGAGGATTGGCCGGCGGCAACTGAGACCGGTTCGACGAGGATGGAGTCTGGCGCCGGAGGTAAGGATTCTTTTTCTTTTTTTTTTTTGGTGTTTTCTTGGGCCACCAAGGGGTTGGCGAGGATGGGGTCAAGATGGGCCGGCAGGGATTGGCTGGCGGTGACTGAGACCGAGCTGGTGGGGATGGGTCTGGGGTGGAGGTAGAATTTCTTTTCTTTTTTTTTTTTTGGTGTTTTCTCGGGCCATCAGGGGCCAACAGGGATGGGGTCGGAGATAGGCCGGGAGGATTGGTCGATGGTGACTGAGACCGGCTGATGGGGATGGGGTCTGGGGTTGGAGGTAAGGATTTCTTTTTTTTTTTTTAGTGTTTTCTCGGGCCACCGGTGGGCCGGTGGGGATGGGGCTGGAGATGGGCCGGCGGAGATTGGCCAACGGCGACTAGACTGGGCCAGCAGGGATGGGGTCTGCGGTCAGAGATGGGTCCAAGGATGGTTTAGGGAGGGATGTGGCCGTAGGGGATGGGCCAGCGAGGGTGCGGCCGGTGCCCTGTTCCATTATCGAGGAGGGTGTCAGCTGGTGGAGATAGGGCGAGGAGGGGGCGGCTGGTGATCGGGGGAGATGGGGCCGGGGAGGGGGGGCGGGGAGGGAGGAAGGGAAAGAGGAAAGGAGGGGGGAAAAAAGAAAGAAATAAGGAGAAAAAAGAAAGAAAAAAAAGAGAAAAAAGAAAAAAGGAAAAAAGAAAAAGAGAGATGGGGTCGGGGAGGGGGTGGCCAGCGGCGACAAAAATGGAGCCGGGGAGGGTGTTGGCTGGCGGAGACGAGGTCGGGGAGGGGACAGCCAGTGGCCAGGAGACGGGGCCGGAGAGGGGGCCTGCTGACGGTCGAAGGGATGGGCCGGGGATAGGGCGGCTGGTGGTCGAGGGAGATTGGGTCGAGGGGTGTGGCCGGTGGAGATGGAGCAGGGTCGAGGAGGGGGCAATCGGGGGAGATGGGGTTGGGGAGGATGTCGGCTGGTGGAGACGGGGTCGAGGAGGGGGCAGCCACGGTCGACATAGATGAGGCCGAGGAGGGGGCCTGCCGATGGTCGAAGGAGATGGAGTCGGGGACATGCTGCTGGCAACCAGGGGAGATAGGGCCGGAGAGGGTGTCGGCCAGTGGAGACGGGGTCGGGGAGGGGGCAGTCGAAGCTGGGGGAGACGGGGCCAGGAGGGGGCTGTCGGTGGCTGAAGGAGACGGGGCCGGGGATAGGGCCGTTGGTGGCTGGGGAGATGGGGTCGAGGATGGTGTCAGTCAGTGGCGATGGGGTCAGGGAGGGGGAGATCGGAGGAGATGGGGCCGAGGGGTGTCGGTCGATGGAGCAGGGTCAGGGAGGGGGCGGCTGGCAGCCGGTGTAGATGGGTCGGGGAGGGGGCCTGCTGGTGGCCGAACAAGATGGGGCCTGGGACAGGGCCACTAGCGATCGGGGAGATTGGGCCGGGAATGGTGTCGGCCAATGGAGATGGGGCTGGGGAGGGGGCGGCCGAGGGAGACGGGGTCAGGGAGGGTGTCGACCAGAGAGATGGGGTCAAAAAATTATTTGATTAATTATATTTATTGCATAACTTTTTTAGTGTTACTGTTGAATTATTTAATTATTTGATTATTATTTTTTTATTTTACTAACACAATGCACATTACTGTTACTTATTATAATTTAATTATTTTATGTGCTATTTTGTATGCTTTTGTTTATTATAATTAAATATAAAAGTATTTTTATTTTATAGAAACTGTATTAAAAATTTTGATGAAAAAATTTTAGAGTAGAGTTATTTTTTTTTGATAAATTAGAAATCCATCTTCGAATGTATGTTTAGAGATGTAGTTAGATTGCATTGAGCTAAGGATTCCCGTTCAAGAGTCGATCTTCATTGAGATCAACTCTTGGATGTCCGTATTTGGGTTTTTTGAAAAATAATAATCTTTTATTGTTAATAGTTGATATTTTGTTTCATTATGTGGTATTCGGTAGTTATCTATCCATTATTCTTCGGATATATGATGGATAGGGTACGTAGGCACCATATTCACATCGTATACTTGGAGAACCATAGAGAGATGCTTCTAAAATTTTCATAAAAAAAATAAAATATCCACTAATAATATAATAAGATTATTATTTTTTGAAAGGGATAGGATCATACCTGTTAGTAATGATTTGAAATAGATAGGATCATATATTTTTTACTTCATTAAATTGATAGAAGGATATTTTTTGTGTTACTATTCAGTCTTTATTTTTTAATATGTGTTGTTTGTATAAAGTGATCCGTGTCTAGATCGAATCAAGATTTTGGCTAAATTTGGATCGTGATTCAATCCAAAATTTGATCGAGATCCAAAATACCATTGAAGTTTTTTTTGGTTGTTAATGATTTTTATTTATTGTTAGATGGATATCAACAAAAATTGGATGAATGCTAGAGATATTTTTATCTGAATATCAAAAAAGAGTTGAGATTTTATTGAGTTTGCACGGGCATGAGGCTGACAGTGCTAGTCGGATAAAATATCCATGCAAATATGTGTCAATATGGTATATCATCACATAATACTTATTGAGGAGCATCTGCTACATTATGGTATGGATAAGAAGTATGAAGAGGGTGATCCGAATGAAGTGGTGCACGATGATGACGATAGTAAAGATGATAGTGATGTTGCTGGACCTATCGAATATAGTGGTATAGGAGAATTATTAGATGATTTACATCAGATACTTGTTCAAATGTACGTATGAGTACTACTACATCTGAAAGTAATTCTGATCATAAACATAATATCCGGCTTGAGGTAGAAAGGACTTCTGAACAGTTTACAAAGCTTGTAAGGGATGCACAAGAGCCACTCTATCCAAATTGTATAAAGCTTTTTAAGTTAAAATTTTTGATAAAATTACTTCATATTAAAATTATGAACCAATGGAGTCAGAAGTCATTTGATCAAATTTTGATATTAATTAAAGCAGCTCTTTCCGATGGAGAGAGACTTTCAAAATTATATTCTGAACAAAAATATACATGTGAAAATTAAGACATGACTATATTCCTATACATACCTAAAAAAATGACTGTATATTATTTTATAAAGATAACAAATAGATAATTGAATGTCTGAAATGTGATGAGTCTAGATACAAAATTGATAATAGAAAAGCAAAGAAGATATCTCAAAAGATTTTGAGATATATTCTATTGATTCCATGACTTCAAAGGTTGTATATGTCCACAAAGACAGCTAAAGAAATGAGATGGCATTATGAGCAGTGGGTTCCAGAGGAGAATATACTTAGCCACCTGACCGACTCTTTAGTGTAAAAAGACTTCGATGCAAAGCATCCACACTTTGTGAGTGACCCGTGCAATATTCGGCTTGGTCTAGCGACAGATGGATTTAATCCCTTTGGCAATCTGAGTACTTCTTATAGCATGTGGCCTGTGATGTTAGTTGTATATAATATGTCACCTTGGAAATGCATGAAAGAACCATTTATTTTTATATCACTGTTGATTCTGGATTCAAAAGCATCAAGTAATGAAATTGATATATATCTACGATCTTTAATCAATGATCTGAAGGAGCTATGAGAAAATAGGGTATAGACATATGATTCTGTGAGTCGAAGTAATTTTAAGTTGCATGCTTCGATTCTATGGATCATAATAATTTTTCTACATATAAAAATTTATTTGGATGGAGCACCAAAGGATATCTTGCATGTCCAATATGCAATAGGGATGCATCCTCCTTACATTTAAAGCACGGATAAAAATATGTTTCATGGGTCATCGATAATTTCTCCCTGGTAATCATTCTTGGAGGCCCCATTATAATCAATATTTTGATGGTAAGTCCGACTGACATCTACCACCTAAGAAGTTAAGTGGAGCAAAAGTTTTAGAATAACTTGAAGTCATTGAAAATATTCAATTTGAAAAATATTGGGTACTTGCAAGCTGAAGTGTACTGAAGCTGAGCTGAATTGGATGAAGTGAAGCATCTTTTTCAAACTACCGTATTGGAAGCAGCTACTACTTCATCATAATTTGGATGTAATGCACATTGAAAAAATATTTATAATAATATCATCGGTACTGTATTGAACATCCCAAAAAAATAAAAGATAGTACAAAAGCTCACCTTGATTTATAGAAAATGAGAATCTAACTGGAGTTGCATTTAGTTCATTGAGATGAGAGATTTTTTATGCTACCTGCATGTTATTCGTTGTTTGGTGAGAAAAAAAAATTTCTGTGGGTGGTTCAAAATCATAAAATTTTTTGATGCATACATTTCAAATGTATTGCAGTGTGTTGGGAACAATGACGGTAATATCTCTAGCATGAAAGTCATGGCTCCCATATGATGATGCAATATTTGCTTCTTGTGGTCATATGTGGCTATTTAGGTGGTGATGTCAAACTGCATTGATTGGGCTGGGAGTGTTCTTCCAAGAACTGTGTTGTCAAAAATTGAAGATTAACTTATTCTTTGTAAGTTAGAAAAAATTTTTGTACCATTATTTTTTGATGTTGGTGCATCTGGCTATTATCTTTCAAAGGAAGCTCTTTTGATCAGACCGATACATTATCGATGGATGTATCCTATTGAAAAGTAAAGAAATTATATGCACTTTGTCATATCAATTATAAGATGTAAATATATTTTTAAAATTTATTTTTTTTTATAGATTCTTGTGTACCTTAAAAAAATATGTGCACAATAAAGCAAGGCCTGAAGGGTCTATAGTGGAAGATATGTAGCTACGAAGTGTGTCACATTCTGCTCGATGTATCTTGACAATATCGAAACAAGATTCAATCATACAGATCGTAACGCATACCGTGAATGGGGTGATAATGAATTGATGTTGTCTATATTTAAACAATGGTTCGATCTATTGGTGCAAAGAGATATGAATTTATGAATGTGAATGAGCTATCCAAGACACACTTTTATGTTCTAAATAATTGTAAAAAAATTAAAGATTTCATTAAGTAAGTACCATCTTAGCATGCTGTTTAATATTTTAAGTAATTTTTCTATATCGATGTAAAATTAAAAATCATAACTTGTTGCAATGAGCATAAGAGTATATTATGTAGAGAGAATAATATGGATGCTGATGATCGACATAGGAGATAATTTACAAAATAGTTTGGTGATCTTGTAAGTTATATTAGTGATACATTATTTATTTAATTATAAATAATATTATTTGAACCAACATAATTTTTTATGTTATGGTATAGATGAAACATAAGTATTTTAATAAAGAAGTAGATGCGACCGATGAGTTATATGATTTAACATGTAGTCCTGATCGAAGGGTTAATCACTACGCATCCTGTATCATTGGAGGAATGAGATTTCACACAAGGGAGCTTAAGATGCAACGACAAATCCAGAATAGTGGGATTGCTATAATAAGATATGAAGAAGAAGAAAAGATTGAATATTATGGTGTACTGATAGATATCATAGAACTGAAGTATGGGTTTAGTAATTCTATATTCTTGTTTCAATATGAATGGTGGGATATTAGTAATAAAAAGATTGATATTCATATCGATTCATACTTTATCAGTATAAATTTTGCACGAATATGGTACCAGAATGAGCCGTATATATTAGCAACTCAAGCGAAATAAGTAATATATTTGAAAGATCTAAAGTATCGAGGTAATTGGCATGTTGTACAAAAAATAATATCTAAAGATGTATATGATATGCTAACCTGATTAGAGATGGATGAAAATTCAGATTTACATGAAGAGAAAGCTTTTCAGCAAGAAGAATAATCATTAATTGAGCTTTTTGTTGATGAAGAACTTATAACGGCACTTTTAAATAGAGCTGATCTGCTGTCCAACAAAGTTAAAGTTGATTTTGTATTTAATCTTGATAAGTCGGAGGGGGACGATCAGTTGATAAATAATGATGAGATAGAAAATGATACATATTTATTATTGTGATTCGGAGGAGGATCTACACATCGAAAAAGATACGAATATTGATGATTAGATCTATATTCTTCATTCAATCTTTTCTTGTAATAATGATATGCGATATAATTATATTTATTAGAATATATTTATTTTTATTATTATTATTCAATATTATATTTATTTATGTATCAATTATTGCAGATATGGCACCAGGAGACAGACGATGACGTTCTCATTCACAGTCTATCCCGGAGGTTGAGGTGCCTTCATCGATCTCCATTGCCGCACTGGCTTCATTGTCAGAGGGTCCTACACTGGCAGGTCCTAGTGAGGCAGGTCCCAGTGAGACAGATCCGAGTGAGACGGGTCCAAGTGGTATTATTATATTTTTATATAATAAAATTTGATTCTTTTAGTTTGATAGCTATCATACTAATGATTTATTTATTGTTGTTTCAGATCAGTCTTCATTGGTAGTGAGGTGAGGGCGAGGTCCATCGAAGAACCTCACTCTAGAGCATTGGAGACACGAGCACTCGGGACAGCATCTCCGTATCGAGTTACCAGCCAGCTACACTAAGCCCATTAGGAGATGGTGCGAGCCATGGCAGACTAAGCTGGGCATCATATGCCACAGCTATGCCCCCATGATGCTCTTCGATTATCGCCATCACATGCATCAGCATTGGTACCATATGGTGCAAGATCATGGGAAGAAGGCAATGTGGCAGCAACCCTATGACAGCATCACTATGGATGATTGGACTATCATATGTCGGTATTACGAGGATCCAGCATATCAAGTTACATATCCAAACTTCTTCTTTTTTTAGAGTTTAATGACTGAATCATTTATTCTTAAATTAAATTTGTTATCTACTAATTTGACTGATAACTATATAGAGAAGATGTGCCCAGAATGTTATGAATCGGATGAGACAGACCGTACCATATTATGGGGGTTCGAGATCGTTCGCTCGTCACATGGAGCATATGGTAGGTAATTTTTAATTTTTAATTAACATATAATTCTCCAGTTATTTAATTTTTTTTTAATTAATTTTTAAATTACAGAGAGATACTGAGAGTGGTGAGCTTCCTGGTAGGATCGATATCTACCAGTGGACCCACCAGTGATGGTCAGGAGAGTGGACGACGGGGAGCCAAAAGCTTTTTGTAAGTTTTTTAATTATTTTTTTATTCACAGTCTAATTTTTATTTTAAAATTAAAATAGCTATAACTTTAATTTTCATAACCGTATGACAGACATGAGATCTTAGCCTACTCCTGAGGGCTCGACCGCACCCACAGATGATGAGAACTGTGATCAGATGCTTGGTATGAGACCCTATTATGTTAGGGGTCTAGGATATGGAATCACAGCTCCCTCATCTTCACGCTCATCTAGGACTGATATCTATTCTACATGCGAGGCTCAATTGATGGAGGTACAGAGGCAGGATGCCGTAGATCGACAGCAGGCTGAGCAGCAAGCTCAGTATTTGGCTGCACATATCGACGAGTATCAGTAGCTTCAGATCCAAATGGAGTGGATGGCATAGATGGAGTAGATGATACAGTTGATGAAGCAGCAGCAGGCCGGTTCGAGCTCTTTCGAGTGCTTTTCTTCCCCAACTCGCTCTCCAAATGTCGACACTTGATGACTTCTTCATGTATTTTTTTATTTTTATTTTAAATTTTTTATAACTTTAATTTAATATAATAAAATAATAAAATTTATGTGTCAATTTATTGTATAAATTTTTATTTTTATTTTTTATTTTTAATTTATAAAAAATATTATAGATATAAATTAAAAATATATATCCATAAATTATTTTTTAAAAAATATGTTTAAATTATTAGTGATGGAATTATTTCCATCAAAATATTAATCTTTAAAAATATTTAAGTATGATAATTTAATTTTTTAATAAATATAAAACTATTAAAATTTTATATATAATTAATAACGATGAAAAGTTATTCATCATAAATAATTATTAGCGATAAAAATTTCATCAAAATTATCATATTTATGATGTAACTTTTTTATCACTAATATTATTTAAATTTAGCTTTTAAAAAATTTATTATTAAATTAATAGCGATAAAAAAATTTTGTTGCAAAAAAATTTTTTGCGACATAAATTTTTTGTCGCTAAAAGTTTTTAAAAATTTTATTTTAGAAAATATTTTAATTAAATTAATAGTGATGAAAATATTTTTATCGTTATTAATTTTTTATTTATTAGTGACGTTATAATTTGTCGTAAATATTTTTTTAATGATTAAAATTTTTCATCAAAAAATTTTTAACGATAAAAATTATTCATCGTAAATAATTTTTATTAGCGATAAAATATTTTTTTCATTGTAAAATATTATCAATGATGTGATTATTTGCGATGAAATATTGACGATAAAAGTTTCGTTGCTAATAACTATTAGCTACGAAAATAGATGATTAGTGATGAAAATTTTTCGTCGCTAATAACCTATTTTGTTGTAGTGATTGCTATTTGGTTCATTTAAAAGAATCAAAATTAAAAATATTATTTTTTAAAAAATAATATTTTATTTATTATTATTATTATTGTTATTATTATTATTATTATTTTATTTTTTTAGAAGATAAAGGGGTAAGGGAGGATTTATTTATTTTTTTTCCTTCCATCTTCCTCCCTCTTTCCATGGCATCACCGCACCCAACCCCCCACCTCCATCGGTGTGAACCGCACTACCCCCCACCCCTTCCCTCCAGCTCCCTACATCCCCTCCGCACCGCATCCCGACCCCTCTTGTGCCTCCTCCACTTCTCTGCGCCCCCACCTCCCCCCACCCCCCACCCCACTAACCCCCACCCACAGCCTGCCACTCCTCCGAGCCACCACCACCACCCCACTCCCCAACCCCCTGTGTCTCCTCCACTTCTCCGTGCCACCCCCTCCCCCACCCCCATCTCCACAGGACCAGTGCCTTCTCCGACCCACCCCTCCAAGCCTTTGGTGGTCCGCGGCTCCCCCAAGCTGCCCCACCCCCCTGGCAGCCCGCATCTCCTCCGAGCCACCACCACCCCTCCAAACCCCTTGGTGGTCTGCAGCTCCTCCGCCCTCTTCCCTCACATTCGGCACTGGCGCCTCCTCTCTACTCTCGGTCCCACCTTCCTACTCACCTCTCCGACGAAGCCCGATGCCATCCTCGACTTCTTCCGTCGTCGTGCAGGTCTCTCCATCCTCCAGCTCCACCACTTCATCTGATGCCACCCCTCCATCGTCACTGCCGACATCCCCTCCAACCTCCTTCTCAAGCTCTCCCTCTTCCATTTTCTCCCTTGGCCATGATTCTCATATCCCACATCCCATGCCCGATGAGTTTTTTTTTTAATCTCACTCTAGATTTTGACTCCCTTGAGGTGAAGCCGGATTCAGCTATAGAAAGGAATGGATCATTCACATTCTTCTCTGGAATGAAAATCGGAATGGAATTTCCCCCCAACCAAATACTTGGAATGGGAGCCATCTATTTCGATTCCCATTCCAGACCTTAATTATCCCAATCAAACACCCTCTTAGTGGATCAAATTGTAGTAGTACTAATTATTTTACCTTATGAGCTTGATCTTAAATGTAAATCTTCTAAGAAATTGAATAGCTAAATATGTTTTTGTCTTCTTCTATAGTTATTTCATATTTTCTTATTTTTTGGAGGATACAAGCTTAGATCGCTTAACAATTAATGATCATTCATTAACCAAAAGGAAAATAAAGTAGCAACCACAACCTAAGTTGGGCCTAGCTATAATCATGAATTTAGTACTCAAAGATCAACAAAGTTGCATGTTCTATTTCATATACGGATAATATTTATATTACAATCAGAAAAGGATTACCGCCTACGGAATTATAATGGGAAAAACTTATGTAGCTTGAATGTTCCCCATCATTTTATTAATATAACAATGGGTATGGCATGTAATAAAGATGACCTGGCATCTTACTAAGCCAATCAGAATACACCGAAGAGATGATCTGGCATCTTACCAATCCAAC
Organism: Elaeis guineensis; assembly: GCF_000442705.2. Classification (NCBI taxonomy): domain Eukaryota; kingdom Viridiplantae; phylum Streptophyta; class Magnoliopsida; order Arecales; family Arecaceae; genus Elaeis; species Elaeis guineensis. Next base: position 123,649,150 of record NC_025996.2, on the reverse strand, counting down.
CAAAATACACCATGATAATTTAAAAAACTTGGTGTTGCAGTCCTAACAAGTCACAACAAAATAGAACTCTTTCTGTGTGTGTGTGTGTGATGCTTGTCAGCCACATTCTTAATAACTTAGGGTAAACAAAGTAGCAACAGATTTGATTTCTTGATTTCAGTCTCTAGCTATCTCTATTTGGATGCAAATGGATATTTTAATGTCCAAATTGTCTTAGCATTATTAAAAAATTCTCTATTGGCTTACCTCTAGCTTTAAGAGAGCAAGAAAGTTGTGTTCAAAAGTGAAAGTATATCTATGAAATTACATATAAATTTTTTTGAGAGAACAAGTTATATAGGAAATACAAAATAAGAATTGTTATAAAGGGAATTACAACCATCCATGCTTGTACTTGACGGACACTAGTATATATCTAAAAATATAGGCATATCCAATCTAAGAAAATAAATATTAATATAAATATCAAATTAAAGGTAATAAATTAAATGGACAAAATCAAAACTAAGGGGAAAGTTAGGGGTTATTGGTTTGGTGAGGAGAGAGTATTTTCAAAGAAAGTGCTCTACCCCACATCACGGTCATTGTGCTGTGCTAACTAACCTTTAACCATAATGAGATAAAATAAGTAAATTTGGGGATAGGGCTGGAATTGGGCCGGGCTGGGCCAGGCCAGACCCCTATCCGAGCCCAGCACAAATTTTTTTGTCGGGCTTTGGGCCGGGTTTAGGCCCAAATGTTTTAAAAAATATATGGCCCGAACCCGGCCTGAGCCCAAGCCCGGATCAGGCCCGAACCCGATTGGGCCGGCCCGCATCCAAGCCCGAATCAGGCCCGGCCCACGTCCAGGCCCGAATGAGCCCATTGTTCAAGCCCGAATTAGGCCCGCGTCCAAGCCTGAATCAAGCCCAAATAGACATTAAAAGAAATATAAATTGTTCACGAACGACAAATACATATTTAAAATAACACTGATATCTCAAACAAATTTGCCTTTGCACGCCCGTCAAATGTTACTGAAACTCTTCTGAAGTAAGTTTTTTCATTTCAGCCACCACCTCTGTTTCAAGTAACGCCAGCCAAGTGTAAAATAGATAGAAGCAACATGTCTCAAGTTTAAGCGGCCATCTGCATTCTAGTCTCTCTAAGAACAGCCAAAAAATGAGTCATTTTGGAGTTTGGTTATGCCCCCTTCTCGGGAGACAAAGCATTCCTTGGCCGTTAGCATACAGGTTAGCAGAGGTTCAAACCAAAATTTCGCAGCATGAACTAACTGCTAAAATCTAACTGCTGGAGTATAACATTCTTCATCTTACGGGTAGGCCGTAGGCACCAACTAACTGCTAAAATCTAACATTCTAATGACAGATCCATAAAAAAGCCCTTTAAACATCTCATGGGTATGCTTACCTACCAGGAGGGGGGAAAAACGGAGTACGTGGCAAGAGAAAAGGTGCCTGTAGTAGAGCATTGGCCAAAAATGAACCAGAGAATCAAGGCAAAATATTTGAGCTTTCTGCAAAGCAAATATAAACCGTCCAAAGCGATAGAATTCAAACATTTCAGCTTCCTATATAACACATTTAATATTTATATGTCGCATGAGAGCTAGAGTTGCCAGATAATTTCAGCAAATAGTATGCTCATCAAACAAACTGACTACCAAGATCTGCCCACATTGTGTACCCTCTACAAAAATTCTTATGCATACAAATATTCATTTCCCAAAGACAGATTTCAGTTAGTAGCTGCCAAACAGTGAAGAACCTCCTTAAATTTGATTTCAATCACAGATTAAGACATTTTCCTTTGTCAGAAGCTCTTGCTAACAAATTTCCAAAAATAAGCTGTTGCTTTGTCAAAAGCTGTTGCAGAGCTCACAAGCCCACATTATGATACCTTTTTCCTTTGAGCCTTCAAAAAAAAATTTCTAATTAATGCAGCAAGAATATGATCCACAGAAGAACATAAGAGTTTTGCTTATTAAATGCTTCACAGCTACAGAATAATTAAAAATTGGAGAAGAATTTGCTAAGTACCTTGGCAAACACTTTCTATGGTATGACTTTGGACAGCATGTACATAGTGCAAACTGCAACTCCAAAAATTTAAAAATATATAGATGGTTACTTATGAAATTGTTAAATAAATAAATTTATAATTTTACATGGATTAAAGAAATACTATATAGATGATTACATATTATTACGTCCACATCCCAACTTTACTGCTCGGCTCGCTTTGGGGTGCCATCATTCACATTCAACTTCAAAAAATTTGAGCTACTTGTAACTGTTAACACACATGACACATATGACATATCAATCATAAATCTTCAAAATATAAATACTATGAGTAAATAAAAAATATAATATAAATTTAAATTATTTATATACCTTCATCATATTCTTCACGTAGCCAATCTTGGGTACAAACTAAAGCCTTGACTGTAGATGAACTCAATGAACTCCGATACTGGTCTACAACTCTATCACCAGTGCAGAATGCCGATTCTGATGAAACAGTAGAGACTGGAATAACAAGAATATCTCTAGCCATTCTGGATAATATAGGATAGATTGTTGTGTTGCTCTTCCACCATGCTAAGATATCAAATTGCTTGTCCCTCATATCAGAAAGTACATCATCATCTAAATAACTATCTAGCTCTGATCTCTTTGGCCTTTTCGAAGAACTTTGATTTCTAAATTGAACAAAATCCATACCAAATTTTATTTTGCTCAAGTTAAAAGAAGAAACTGAAGTTATATGACTTTGTCCATCAAAATCAGCTGTTAGCTCATTTGAACTTACAGAAGGCTGCACTCTTGTTGCATCTGCATACTCATTATAAAATTTATAAAGATAAGTACGAATCTCATCAATTTTCTTTTTGCTCTCTTCCACATCAAATACCATTTGATAACAAAACTCTATAAATATCAACTTTGATCTAGGATCCAAAATAGAAGCAATGACAAATAAAATATTTCACTGAGACCAATATTTGTTGAACTTCTTTTGCATCTCATTTGTCAATTGCTTTAGTGTATCATTAGTATCAATACTCCCATGCATCAATAAGACCCTAATTCCCCAAACTTCTTTTACATAGAAATTAGATGTGGGATACTTGTAACTAGAACATACTTTAGTGGCATCTAGAAAGCCTTCTAAGAATTTAACAATTACATCAGCTTATTTTCATTCATTATTGGTGGGGCATATACATGAATATTCGGTTGCATATTTATTAAAAACATCTTTATAAGTAATTACAACAGTCAATATTTCATAAGTAGAATTCCATCTTGTAGCACCATCCAAAGTGAGTCCTTTTTTAATAGGAAGTCTCATATGTTGTGCAATTTCATTAAATCCTTGCATTCGAGATGGAGATGCAGACACATATCTAATAAGCTCCCTTATGCATTCAACGGCTTCATAAATTATTTTCATTTCATCTTGAACCATAATATTTAATATGTGTGCACAGCATCTGATATGACTATACTCTCCATCAAATAACATTCCATGACAAAAGTGATCTTGAATCCTTCTAATTACAACATCATTTGTGGAACAATTATCTAAAGTAACGGCATATATTTTAGAATCCAATTCTCATTTAGCAAGGCACTTTCCAATAGCATCTTCAATTGCAAAACTTGTATGAGGGTATGCTAGTTTCTTGAAACTAATTATCCTCTTATGCAGAAGAAATTCAGAATCAATATAATGTGTCGTAAGGAAAAGATAACCAATTTTCTAATTTGATGTCCAAATATCAGTAGTAAAACTAATTCAAGAATTTAATTTCTTAAATACATCATGTATTTTTTTCCTTTCTGCTTGGTACAAAGCTATACAATCACTTCTTACTGTCTTACAACCAATAACATTAAACAATAGTTGAACAGATCTCATAAAATCAAAAAAAATAAGATGCTCAACAGTACGAAATAAAAGTTTGGCACATATAATAAATTTTGCAAGTAATTTTCTACTCTCTTCTTGATTGAATTTAAAAGACTTCACCAGATCTTTTGAACTTGCTACTATAAACATTTGATTCATCGGATTCTTTTGATATTTCTTGCAAATATTTTCAAGATGTCATTTTAGATGACTTGTTCCTCCTTTAGTATTGCCACTTAATACCTTTTTGCAATATTTGCATATAGCTATTGGCCCATCAGATTTTTTTTCTCGATAAAATGATTCCATACCCATGATCTTTTTTTAGAACCTTTATCACTTTCAATAGCTTCAACAGTATCTTCATCTTTATCATCTCCATCCCTTATATTTTGAACAGTCTCATTTTCATCCATTTTAGAATTAGACATAAATAAAATAATCTATTGAAATAAGAACATAAATTATTAAAAAAATTAAATTTTTTTGAAGGAATACAATGATCAATATCTTAATTGTTCGAAATGAATATGACAAAATATAAAAAATTTGATATACACCAAACAATATGCAACTTTGTCCCAAAATTTTTTTGAAGGAACCGATTGTTTGTTGGTGGTTTCGGATCACAGGTGCAAATAATCATGCATAGTGCTCTGCATATGACTAGTATGCTAAAAGTCTAAAATTGACTAGTATGCAAAACAATCATGCATAGTGCTAAAATGATCAGTATGCTAAAATAGGTGATTAGCTAAAAGCCTAAAATGATCAATCACAACAATACAATCATGCATAGTGCGACCAAAACAGGGGAGGCTTTTAGCATGATCAATATGACATAATGACAACGAAGAAGATCAAAACAGAGGAGGCTAGAGGCACGATGGATGGAGATCTAACCTTGTTGGCTCCGGTAAGGTGTTGAAGCCCAGCTGCCCAGCATGGTGATGGCGGTCGGTGGATGGAACACGGACCAGGGAGGGCCAAGGGCTCTTCAACCTCTTCGACTTTGAGACTTCAATGGGGAAATTGGGAAAGTCAGGAGATAGAAGAGTGAAGAGAAGAGGAAGAGCCAAAGAGGATGGGTTTAAGGGTTTAATGGGATTAAAAGGATAGAGGTCTGACCTTGGCTCTGGCAAGGTGTTGAAGCGCAGCTCCCAGCACGGCAATACGGCAGCACGATGTTGAAGCCTCCGCTCTCTGGCAATAAAGTTCAAAACCCTAAAGAGGAAAAGAAAAGATTAAGGAATACTAAGACTTGAGATCTAGAGGAAGGGGATTTGGAGGATCCTTACCCAAAACGATGTACGATGATGGCCGAAGACAGGAAGACAATGTCAGTGATGGTCGATGACAATGAGAGAAGATGGAGGATCGATGTCACGGATCAAGGACAGAACACGCCAAAAGGGGAAGACGGAAGATCTGTCGACAAATAGGGGAAGACGATGATGGCGGTCGGTGGATAGAACATGGACCAGGGATGGATGATCGACTTTGACAGATGGGGAAGAATTGAAGATGGAGAAGAGAAGAGGAAGAGCGGAAGTGAGAAGTCTGAAGAGGCGTTGAGGGCTCGAGGCAATGGGCTCAGCCGCTCAGGGCTCTTTTAGTCGGTCTGACCGTGTGGTCCATGTCCCATTTTTATTTCAGGCTCCCTTTCAGGTTGGCAATTGGGCCTTTAGTCAGGCTCCATTTCGGGCTCGGGCCCGAGCCCGGGCTGGACCAAAAGTCCACCCGAGCCCAACCCGAAATTAAAATGGGCCCTATTTTATTGGCCCGAGCTCGACCTGGATGGTTTCAGGCCAAGCCTGAAGCCCGATCCGAAGCAGGCCCGACCCGATGGGCCTCGGGCCGGCCCGAGCCCACTTCCAGCCCTATTTGTAGATGAAATGTGCACTAGTAATCCATCATAAGTGTCATGTAAAGCATTTTGCATGTAGTGACGGGAAATTAGATGACAATCTAGACTAGTTTTAGAGTTGTTTTATTTGATTTAAAAATTATATAAGATATTTCACTGATTTATTATTATTTTATTATTTTTAGATTTAAATTAAAGACATGGAATTTAATCTTAAATTTGGGCATTTATTAAAATAATTAATGAGATAGTTTTTACTTGAATTGTAGGATGATGTTAAGTAAGAGACCTATCACGTTCAATTAGTATATCGCATAAGATCATGATTTTTATTAGATTAGTGGGATCAATCTAGGAGTAGTATATCGCATAAGATCATAATTTTTATTTCGACTCTTTGACCCTATATAAGTATCCAAGATCTATTCAATGCATAGTTAATGTAGGATTAATTATACATCCATATGAGTCCTGACATACTTTTTCTTTAAGCTCGGGCATCCTCGCTAGGTTAAGAGTCCAAATCCATTCAAATCCAACCACAAGCATAATGATGAGCTCATGGTCAATCCAAATGAGCCCCTATTGTAGTATCTTCTAGTCTATATGGGTCATGTACTAGATATGCTCTGATATCATTCTCAAAAATTTAGGACCTCATCTAAAAAGACTAGCCAAAAGATATTATTTAGGTTTCTTAGCTTTATATATAAGTACTCAGAACATATCGATTGCATAGTCAATGTAAGACTAAATACATGCATGCACAGATCCTCATATCGACTATTTTGTGTATTTATTTGTGGCACCACCATCACCATATGGGATTTTGATTTATTTCTTTAGTATCAATTACTTAACATAATTTCCTACATTTTTCCCTATCTAGTTGTCATATATTTCATATATGGTACAAAATTTGTTATTACATGCATGTATACATGTACCGAATATTATTTCTATGATATGCAACCACAGTATCCTAGTTAGCAGAATACTGGAGCTGACTAGATCGCTCAGATGTAAGGTGTAGATGAGGGCAAGTACATGTGTTAGTCATTATGGTTCTTAACTATCCACACCGTGCGGTACTAGCAATTCAACTAAATTGACAAAGAGTACGCCAGCCACCAATAGATAAAGCTCAACTCTTTCATCAAGACAATTTCCATTCGCTCTAACAATGATTGGCAACCAATCAGTCTTGAGTATTTTTCCTGGTCTAAAAGGAAGACGCAAGTATTTGATAGCTAAACAGTCTAACTTCACATTCAAGTAAAGAGGCACAGCTAAATTCCAGCATCCCAATCCGAGCCCATTAGAACTAGAGAATATTTGGAAATATTAATAGACAACTATGAAATCTAAAATAAGAGAACCTTGCTATTTCCAACCTGCTACAAATTAGGTTTACAAAACACCACAATATCATCATCCAACTTTAAGGGCACTATTTTTTTATTAGCCATATTATTTCCAAAACCATTGGTCAAAGAATTTCTTTGTGCCAATAAAAACATTCCGAACAACATATCATCCACTAATGTGAATAAGAAAGGATATAGAGTATCTCATTGTTTGAGACCCCTTTTACAAAAAATCTATCATCCCAGCTTACCATTCAAAAGAACTCCACAGCAGCCTGGCGTTAGACAACATTAAATCCAGCAAATCCATTTTTCAAAAAGCATCTATTTTGCATAAGAATGATCAAGAAGTCCTAGTAAATCATATCACATACTTTTTCAAAGCCTAATTTCAAGAGTTTTGGATTCATCATAAGTAGAAGATACAACTTCCTGAGCAGTAGTAAAGCAGTCCAAAACCAATCATACTGTTATAACAGCAAACCACTTTTCGAAATTAACTCATAGAGGACGCCCTTCAATATATCAACCGAAACTTTGTTATAATTCTCTGGATCCCATTTGATGAACTTTTAGGCCGGAACTCTTTAACAGAATTTGCATCCTCTATTTTTTAGAATAAGAAAATTACAATGAAGTCAATACTTCTCAAATCATTTTTGCGAGAGTTGAGCTCCTCAAAGATTTTAAGTGTCTTTCTTAAGCATAGAGGGATATCCTTGATAAAAAATCAATAAAAACTATCTTGGCCCGGGGCCTTTTCCTACGCTAATTCAAAGGTAACTAATCTAAATTCTTCTTCCTGGAAAGGATTATCTAGACTTACATGCTTTCCAGCTAGATTCTTTATGTTTGCCTTATAGGAATTCAAATGCTCAAGTTTAGGTGTTGCAAACAATTTCTCACTCATGTACCAAAAGAACTAAAATAATTTCTGGCTTGGTCTCTTTAGCCATCATAAGTACTTTATGATGCAAATTAGCTCATGTCTCACTATACACATGATCTTTTTCAAAAAAAAAAAAATAATAGTCCCACTTTTATTGAATAAACCTCTCTTGACATACTTCTCTACTCTATTTAAGGAAGAAAGATGAAAACAATATCAGCCCAAAGTCAGATTGATTTTATCAAGTTATGTATTTCTTGCAATTGAGTCTTTGGATTCTTCCTCATTGAAGGATCTCTTGCACATAATCCATGTATAATCATAAACAACTCTCTCTTATTTTGGCCATGGAATTAAAAGAATAGTCAACAAATATCCATGGGTGAAATCAAACAAAAATCATTGCTTTGTCACAAAAAAAGGATTTCATATAGATTTTATTTTTACACTACAAGAAATTTGATTTTTTGCGATGAAATTTTTTCGTCGCTAAAAATCATATTTTCATCGCTAAAAGTATTTACGACGAAATATATCGTCGCTAAAAATTTGTAGAGAAAGCCTCGTAGCAAAAGACCTTAGCGACGAAATTTTTTTATTTCATCGCAAAAAATAGTAAACCTAGACGACGAAGTTATGTGCTGTATTAGCGACGAAAATATTTTGTCGCAAGAGCTTAAATTTTCGTCACTAAAATTGCAATGAAAAATAATTTCGTCGCTAAATATTGTGATTAAGAAAAAATATTCTCTTATTTTTTGCGACGAAAACGAAATTCATCGTAAAACTTAGCGACGGATTTTGTCGCAAACAAAATTTGTCGCAAAAATTTTATCGCAATAATTGCGACGAAAAAAATGTTCGTTGCTATAATTGCGATGAAAAAAAAATTTCGTCGCTATAATGGCGATGAAATAAAAATTTCGTCGCTAGAAAGGCGACGAAATAAAAAAATTCGTCGCCATAATTACGATGAAATAAAAAAATTCGTCGCCATAATTGCGACGAAATAAAAATTTCATCACAAAAAGTTAAAATTTTTAGCGACGAAACTATTTTTTCATCGCAAAAATAGCAACGAAATAATTTCGTCGCAATAATTGCAACAAAAAAAATGTTCGTTGCTATAATTGCGATGAAAAAAAAATTTCGTCGCTATAATGACGACGAAATAAAAATTTCGTCGCTAGAAGGATGATGAAATAAAATAATTCATCGCCATAATTGCGACGAAATAAAAATTTCATTGCAAAAAGTTAAAATTTTTAGCGACGAAACTATTTTTTCGTCGCAAAAATAGCAACGAAATAAAAAATTTCGTCGCAATGTATAATAAAAATTTTATTTTTTTGGGTTCATAAATTTTTTTGCGACGAAATTAATATTTCGTCGCTAAAATAAATTTTGGATAAAAAATAAATTTTTTATTTTTTTTCTAAAAAAATCTGCTCAAATACAAATTCTCTGATCAAACATATTTTAAATAATCAGTATATTAACACAATAAAAATATTCTAAGTCAAAAGACCAATTCCAAGTATCAAAAAGTTTCATAACCATCTTTGTCATATACAAAAATATAAGTCCATACACTATTTTAAATTTAAAATAACTACAAACTAGGTATGATCTGACTCGTTAACCTCGTTCCCTTCTCCAGGCATCGATCCCTGACCCGATATGTGTCGCGATGGTGGTGCAGAGGCGGCATCATGTGACTGTAGAGGTGCTAACTCAGAAACATCAATACCGAGCCATCCCACCACCGTAGCTACGATACTCTCGAGCGTCTGACTACGATTCATCCAGTAACTAATCTGATCTTGCATCATGCTCATGGATGTCCTAACTGCCTCTGGCACCGATGCATCATCAGACCGGCCGGATGACGAACTGCATGATTTTTTGGACCGCATGCTATGACCAGATCCTAGCTGCCGCTCGAGGACGGTATCCAAAATCGTATCATCTGATATCAAACAAACCTGCTGCGATCCAGTATCACCGTCAGATCCCACCTCCCTCGTCGCCTGCTCTCTCAATTCTAACATTTTTTCCTTCACAATAAACCAAATAAAATCATAATTTTTTTTCAAACTCTTTAAAAGTATTCAAAATATAGAGTAATGATACTTACATGACGCTGCCTCGCCTCCTCGGTCATGAACTCGCCACTCTTGTTTTGATAGAATTTAGCATAGGCGTCGACTCCGGATAGTCCCTATTCAAATAAAAAAAAAAGAAAAAAAAAGATATCAAAATAATATAAATATTTAATAAGAAGTTACAAAGTATGATTGCAAATATAGTTGCGTACCATCCTCTTCATTTTCTGTGCAAAAGAGGCACTTCCTTGCGTGTGAATAGAATCAATCTTACTCCTATTCACCTTATTCGCCTCCGATCGTCACTACAAAATACATATAATTATAACCAATAAAGGACATAACAAAATTAAAAAAATTTGAAACACTAGACATACCTGAAATGCCTCACTTCCAAAATGCTCACATAACCACCGCCAATCGTCACTAGACCCAGCCCAATTTTTGTATGGCTGGGTCACAGGATCAATCCCCTTCGCCTGTAGCTCATTGCAGTATTTATGAAACCTACATCGCCGATCTCTGTATCTATTTGCAGCCATTTTGAGAATACATGCCGTCACTTCTTCGTCAGTGCAATCCTCGAAGTCAATATTATCCTACACAGTCATCATACCCAAAAGCAAATACATGAAATTATTCATATAATAAAAAATTTATTTATATAACCAAAAATAATATGGATCATGTAATGATATGCAAGACATCCAAATTTAATTCTTACCTTGATGTGAGAGACTAGAGCATCACGGTATCGAGGAGCTACATGCTTGAAACTTTCAGCAGCCCACGAAAAATGATTCCACATATACAAACTGATCTCATTTGCGACGATACTAGCCTCTGTGCCAACCGGATGATCTCGAAATATCTGTACCTTCGGTTTTTCATTGTGTGTATGCACATATTTTTCCAAAACAAGACCCCTACTAGGACCATGCACTGCACGTCGATGCTGTGTTCCTACATGTAAAAATTGGTGAAATGAACATATATCATGTATCACTAAATGCATATAACAAAAAAATATATATGGTTTATAAATTGATAGCATCTAAATCATTTTGGCATGCTCTTCTATAGAATTGGACATAAATACATTCCAACTAAAATTAATGATCCATTCATTCTAGAAAGGAAATCCCACTTGAGAGAATCTTAAGCAACACGTCTAAGCATTGTTTGATAAGCGTCTTCTCATATGTTGAGCAAGAAAATATCAAGCACTTTTGCACTGATTGAAGTTTCATGGAAGAATCAAAGATAGGGTGCAACTTTTTGAATATGTGCACGCACATATATAAAGTGGTACTGCTAAACATCTAATAAGGGTTCTTTATATTTGGTTCAAGATTTGTCTGGAGAAGCAAATAAATGATAAATTCCTGCTCCTGTACTATACTGATGGAATCTAGAAAGAGAGGAATATGAATAATTATACTTCATAATGATGGCATGGAATATCTATGAGACCTCAGGACTTCTTATACAGAAGTTAAATCTTCTCACATAGATGTTCCTTGTTTGACCTTAAATTGCATGTAGAGTTATTCCCTGATTGTGCAGACTTTGGCATATTTCATCCTTATGCTTTCCATTCTCAGCACCAGGCAATATATTTCCAAAAAGGCATCAAGAAAATACTGGTGATTTCCATTTTAAGGACAAAGATAAATATGAGAAAGCTTACCTCACCAGCACTTTCCAGCTCTTCTTCTGAACTACCAGCCCAAAGTGTATGGGCCCTAAAAGCCCCTTCCATATTGGCAAGAAATGCCTGCACAGCAGCACTATCTTTTTCTGGATCAGGAGCTTTATTTGAAAAGGACACAATGAAACTGCCAAGTAAAATAAACTCAAATTTATCTACATAATGCATTTTATTGCAATTTTAATTTACAGAAGTAACACTTTTTGTATGCTGCAAACAAGCGGTTGGTCTGATGTCCAGCGCGACATGAATGTCACTAACCAAGCCCAGACAAGGTCTTAATCAAAAATAATTAATTAAAAATAGATCCAAAAGAAACCACCTAAATATGGTCGGATATTTCAAAATAGGAGAGAGAAGATATGAGAATGTATCTACACAAGTTTTCTCAGTCACATTACTCACCCTAGGCTGATCCAGTTTACAACATGGAAAGGTGATCTTGTAAAGTAGAACCACCACATGAACCAGACTATATAGTTTGATGACAACGTAGTTATAATATGTGAAAATACTAATTAAAACTTCATAAAGAAACAAGAAGGAACAGAAGAGCAAACCTGCACAAACAAAAAAGAAGAACATTATGTGAAGCTATAATAATTAACAATAATGAAATTTTTAACAATGGCACCATAAACAGTTGTGAATATGTTCCACTCTGCATCATAAACAGTTATAATTATAATTCGATATATCATCATGACTTATTTAATACAGACTTGTTTGACAGAAAGCTGGATCATTTACATGCTCCAATTGCATGTGACACCACCTCTTTTATTATTCTCTGACTATGAAATGACCTGAATATTTTTATTGCCTTTTACTCAAATGAACTTAAGGCATGTTGCGACACCAAGATATATTGCATTCTAAATGGTTCATACTCCATAGTTCATATAATATCTAAACCTTAGTTGTTGTATATCCTACCAAGGTTGCCTACGCTGCTCATGTTGTGATTTCGTAGACCTTCTCTAGTAGTTGATTTCACTTCAATTGCATTCCAGGAGGCTCATGGTGCAGTCTCTCCATGGGAACCCAACTACACTATTAGGGATTAAAATGTCCTTTTAAATTTGTTTGCCAAAATTAGAAAAATCAAGAACTTTAAGAATTTGACAGTATAGCAGGGTTGATATACAGGATCAAATGCAATGCCCCTATTTTGTAGATAATTGAAAAGGCAGAAACATTACTTTGGAAACACATAGTAGGTGTCTCTATAGTGGTTGCTGGCTGAATATGTTGCAACAAAATAGAGACTACCATCTTTCTCAAAGCTTATCTGACATTCGCCTCTTCTTTACATACTAAGTAGGGCTACAAGCCTGGATGATCTCCCTTTAGATCTAAGAAATTTTGAACTCTGCATCTTAAGACATGGAATGATCCCAAAGGACGCCATGGTGGGTCTTTCACCAGATACTACATGTGATAGCCCAACCAAGCCCAGCCCAGCCAGCAGACCAAAACGAAAAAAAAAAAAAAAAACAAAAACAGGGGATGCAAAACCGGGAAGAAGACTCCCGATAGGAGTCTTCTTCTCCGGCGAGTCCCGGGCAAATTAGGACTCCTAGGACCCCTCGGAGTCCTAGGGTTCTCTATAAGAAGACCCCCTCCATCTTGAGACCGATCATTGGCCTCCTCCCTCTCTCCTTCTCTCCGATTTTCTCGAATTAGAGCCGCGGACACCGTCCGATTTCTCTCCGTAATTGCTCGCCGGCGAGGTCTCCGGAGGCTGAGGTGAGTCTCCTTCTTCTTCCCCTCCTTCTTCTCCTTCCTCCCATGCTCCTGTGCACGGCTGCCGGCGACGAGTATCGTCGATCTTTCGGTCGAGAAAGACGCCCTGTTTTTGGGCCTTTTTCCTTGGATTTTCCGGCACCGACGATCGGAAGTGATCGCCGGCCATGTCTCCTCCGTGACCGGGGGAGTGGCCCCCGTCGGCCGCCGGCCTCCGCCGCGGCGGCCGTGGCCCGAACGGTCGGTCAAGGCCGGAGGACGCCGGTCCTCTGTTCCGGCATGGGAAGAACTAAGAAAAAGAAGAAAAGAAGAAAAAAAAAGAAGAAAAAGAAAAAGAAGAAAAAGAAAAGAGAAAGAAGGAAAAAGAGAAAAAAAAAGAAAAGGAAAGAAAAAAGAAGAAAAAGAAGAAAAAGAAAAGAAGAAAAAGAAAAGAAAATAATAATAATAATAATAATAATAATAATAATAAAAAAAATATATATATATATATATTTATATATATATATGTATGAACAAATAAATAAATAAATAAATAAATAAATAAAAAATTAAAATTGATGAGAGAGAGAGTTTCTCTCTCTTCTTTCAGTCTGAACCCTGACTTTCTCTCTCTGGAATTGGACTTTCTCTCTCTAGAATTTTCTCTCTCTAGCTTGTTTCTCTCTCTTGATGGATTTTTCTCTCTCTAAAGTTATCCTTCTAAGATTAGCGTAGGGGAAGGCTTCATCTGATGATTCTGATCGAGTTTAGAGACGAGTCTGATTTTAAGCGAGATTTTGATTTTGGGATTTGTTAGATTTAATTTTGAATTAAAATTAATGTAAAAATATAATTTTGGATAATAGGCGCGGAAGAATCTACTAGAAGTTAGTCGATCTATTCGTTCAGTGCTCCGTGAAAGGTAAGTAATGAATCATCTTCTTGAGATATTCCATATTTATTTTGAAAATAAATAATTATTCTCTGAAATTATGCATGATTTATGAAATTATATTTTGAAAGAAAAGTGCTTTTGAAATGTTATGGTATATCGATTTATGCACATGTTTAGTGAAAGATTATGATATATGTTGTGGTACTAAGTATTTTGATATAGATCGAATTTATGCTCTCAGCCTAACTATGCTTCAGTGGGCCCCGCCAATGGGGATTATACGTTGGTACTTTGTGGACCCTGCCAGTGGGGGTTGTGCGCTGGTATTTGTGGACCCTGCCAGTGGAGGTTGTGCGCTGATATTTCTGGACCCTGCCAGTGGGGGTTGTACGCTGGTATTCTGTGGACCCCGCCAATGGGGGTTAAACGTTGGTCATAGTCGAGGCTGTTGAGTTACGAGTGTTTTGAATCGAATCGGATTTATGATTATATTATGTGTGAATTTTTGAAAATATTGGATTTGCATTAAATCAGCATGAAATATATTTTTATGTTATTTGCAGCATTGTTCTTGAAAATTTAATAATATTTAAATATCTGGTAGAGATACTTGTTACTTACTGGGCTGTCTAGCTCATTACCTTTCTTTCTATTTTTCAGATTCAGACAATTAATTTCGAGCGTGAGAAGAAATATTGGGACAGAGCTTTTAGAGGCGAGATTTAGCATTGTCAACTTCATTGAACTTAGATTTATTGTTTTAGTAAAAATTTTATTGGATGTAAGACATTTGATTTAATTACTTGAATTATAGTTGAATAATAATTATTTGAATTTATTCCGCTGCGATGCATTGATATCGTGATGAGATGCCTTGCATGCTTATGGAGAGAGTTCTTCATAAGTATGCGGCGGTTGCCATGACCCTCGATTCACAATCTCGGGTCAGGGGCGTGATAATTAATATGGTATCAGAGCATAAGTGGATAAATTATGATACATAGAATTTGACATAGTATGAGTGTAGGTGGGTAAACATTAAGAATATTGGGACGTTAAAGTATGAGCATCATAATAATAAAAACATCAAAAGATCAGTTAAGGGAGCAATAGACAATAAGACTCAACAGATTGACGCTGAGTAGTGCTCCAGATGTGGCAAAAATTATGCAGACAAGGATTGCAATTGGAATACAGGTGCTTGTTTCAAATGTGGTCAGATGGATCATAAAATTGCTAGCTGCCCAATATTGAAAATCAGGCTGGCAAAAGAACTCATGAAGGACAACATAAGGGTGGTGGACAGATTTCTAAAACCCAGGGAAGAGTTTATGCGCTTACTCAACAGAATCCACATGCTTCCAATACAATGGTGCCAGGTATGAAAAATTTCGAGGACGAAATTTCTTTTTAGGGGTGAAGAATGTGATAGCCCAACCAAGCCCAGCCCAGCCAACAGACCAAAATGAAAAAAAAAACAAAAACAAAAACAGGGGATGCAAAACCGGGAAGAAGACTCCCGATAGGAGTCTTCTTCTCCGGCGAGTCCCGGGCAAATTAGGACTCCTAGGACCCCTCGGAGTCCTAGGGTTCTCTATAAGAAGACCCCCTCCCTCTTGAGACCGATCATTGGCCTCCTCCCTCTCTCCTTCTCTCCGATTTTCTCGAATTAGAGCCGCGGACACCGTCCGATTTCTCTCCGTAATTGCTCGCCGGCGAGGTCTCCGGAGGCTGAGGTGAGTCTCCTTCTTCTTCCCCTCCTTCTTCTCCTTCCTCCCATGCTCCTGTGCACGGCTGCCGGCGACGAGTATCGTCGATCTTTCGGTCGAGAAAGACGCCCTGTTTTTGGGCCTTTTTCCTTGGATTTTCCGGCACAGACGATCGGAAGTGATCGCCGGCCATGTCTCCTCCGTGACCGGGGGAGTGGCCCCCGTCGGCCGCCGGCCTCCGCCGCGGCGGCCGTGGCCCGAACGGTCGGTCAAGGCCGGAGGACGCCGGTCCTCTGTTCCGGCATGGGAAGAACTAAGAAAAAGAAGAAAAGAAGAAAAAAAAAGAAGAAAAAGAAAAAGAAGAAAAAGAAAAGAGAAAGAAGGAAAAAGAGAAAAAAAAGAAAAGGAAAGAAAAAAGAAGAAAAAGAAGAAAAAGAAAAGAAGAAAAAGAAAAGAAAATAATAATAATAATAATAATAATAATAATAATAAAATATATATATATATATATATATATATATATTATATATATATATGTATGAACAAATAAATAAATAAATAAATAAATAAATAAAAAATTGAAATTGATGAGAGAGAGAGTTTCTCTCTCTTCTTTCAGTCTGAACCCTGACTTTCTCTCTCTGGAATTGGACTTTCTCTCTCTAGAATTTTCTCTCTCTAGCTTGTTTCTCTCTCTTGATGGATTTTTCTCTCTCTAAAGTTATCCTTCTAAGATTAGCGTAGGGGAAGGCTTCATCTGATGATTCTGATCGAGTTTAGAGACGAGTCTGATTTTAAGCGAGATTTTGATTTTGGGATTTGTTAGATTTAATTTTGAATTAAAATTAATGTAAAAATATAATTTTGGATAATAGGCGTGGAAGAATCTACTAGAAGTTAGTCGATCTATTCATTCAGTGCTCCGTGAAAGGTAAGTAATGAATCATCTTCTTGAGATATTCCATATTTATTTTGAAAATAAATAATTATTCTCTGAAATTATGCATGATTTATGAAATTATATTTTGAAAGAAAAGTGCTTTTGAAATGTTATGGTATATCGATTTATGCACATGTTTAGTGAAAGATTATGATATATGTTGTGGTACTAAGTATTTTGATATAGATCGAATTTATGCTCTCAGCCTAACTATGCTTCAGTGGGCCCCGCCAATGGGGATTATACGTTGGTACTTTGTGGACCCTGCCAGTGGGGGTTGTGCGCTGGTATTTGTGGACCCTGCCAGTGGAGGTTGTGCGCTGGTATTTCTGGACCCTGCCAGTGGGGGTTGTACGCTGGTATTCTGTGGACCCCGCCAATGGGGGTTAAACGTTGGTCATAGTCGAGGCTGTTGAGTTACGAGTGTTTTGAATCGAATCGGATTTATGATTATATTATGTGTGAATTTTTGAAAATATTGGATTTGCATTAAATCAGCATGAAATATATTTTTATGTTATTTGCAGCATTGTTCTTGAAAATTTAATAATATCTAAATATCTGGTAGAGATACTTGTTACTTACTGGGCTGTCTAGCTCATTACCTTTCTTTCTATTTTTCAGATTCAGACAATTAATTTCGAGCGTGAGAAGAAATATTGGGACAGAGCTTTTAGAGGCGAGATTTAGCATTGTCAACTTCATTGAACTTAGATTTATTGTTTTAGTAAAAATTTTATTGGATGTAAGACATTTGATTTAATTACTTGAATTACAGTTGAATAATAATTATTTGAATTTATTCCGCTGCGATGCATTGATATCGTGATGAGATGCCTTGCATGCTTATGGAGAGAGTTCTTCATAAGTATGCGGCGGTTGCCATGACCCTCGATTCACAATCTCGGGTCAGGGGCGTGATAATTAATATGGTATCAGAGCATAAGTGGATAAATTATGATACATAGAATTTGACATAGTATGAGTGTAGGTGGGTAAACATTAGGAATATTGGGACGTTAAAGTATGAGCATCATAATAATAAAATCATCAAAAGATCAGTTAAGGGAGCAATAGACAATAAGACTCAACAGATTGACGCTGAGTAGTGCTCCAGATGTGGCAAAAATTATGCAGACAAGGATTGCTATTGGAATACAGGTGCTTGTTTCAAATGTGGTCAGATGGATCATAAAATTGCTAGCTGCCCAATATTGAAAATCAGGCTGGCAAAAGAACTCATGAAGGACAACATAAGGGTGGTGGACAGATTTCTAAAACCCAGGGAAGAGTTTATGCGCTTACTCAACAGAATCCACAGGCTTCCAATACAATGGTGCCAGGTATGAAAAATTTCGAGGACGAAATTTTTTTTTAGGGGTGAAGAATGTGATAGCCCAACCAAGCCCAGCCCAGCCAACAGACCAAAATGAAAAAAAAAACAAAAACAAAAACAGGGGATGCAAAACCGGGAAGAAGACTCCCGATAGGAGTCTTCTTCTCCGGCGAGTCCCGGGCAAATTAGGACTCCTAGGACCCCTCGGAGTCCTAGGGTTCTCTATAAGAAGACCCCCTCGCTCTTGAGACCGATCATTGGCCTCCTCCCTCTCTCCTTCTCTCCGATTTTCTCGAATTAGAGCCGCGGACACCGTCCGATTTCTCTCCGTAATTGCTCGCCGGCGAGGTCTCCGGAGGCTGAGGTGAGTCTCCTTCTTCTTCCCCTCCTTCTTCTCCTTCCTCCCATGCTCCTGTGCACGGCTGCCGGCGACGAGTATCGTCGATCTTTCGGTCGAGAAAGACGCCCTGTTTTTGGGCCTTTTTCCTTGGATTTTCCGGCACCGACGATCGGAAGTGATCGCCGGCCATGTCTCCTCCGTGACCGGGGGAGTGGCCCCCGTCGGCCGCCGGCCTCCGCCGTGGCGGCCGTGGCCCGAACGGCCGGTCAAGGCCGGAGGACGCCGGTCCTCTGTTCCGGCATGGGAAGAACTAAGAAAAAGAAGAAAAGAAGAAAAAAAAAGAAGAAAAAGAAAAAGAAGAAAAAGAAAAGAGAAAGAAGGAAAAAGAGGAAAAAAAAGAAAAGGAAAGAAAAAAGAAGAAAAAGAAGAAAAAGAAAAGAAGAAAAAGAAAAGAAAATAATAATAATAATAATAATAATAAAAAATATATATATATATATATATATTTATATATATATATGTATGAACAAATAAATAAATAAATAAATAAATAAATAAAAAATTGAAATTGATGAGAGAGAGAGTTTCTCTCTCTTCTTTCAGTCTGAACCCTGACTTTCTCTCTCTGGAATTGGACTTTCTCTCTCTAGAATTTTCTCTCTCTAGCTTGTTTCTCTCTCTTGATGGATTTTTCTCTCTCTAAAGTTATCCTTCTAAGATTAGCATAGGGGAAGGCTTCATCTGATGATTCTGATCGAGTTTAGAGACGAGTCTGATTTTAAGCGAGATTTTGATTTTGGGATTTGTTAGATTTAATTTTGAATTAAAATTAATGTAAAAATATAATTTTGGATAATAGGCGCGGAAGAATCTACTAGAAGTTAGTCGATCTATTCGTTCAGTGCTCCGTGAAAGGTAAGTAATGAATCATCTTCTTGAGATATTCCATATTTATTTTGAAAATAAATAATTATTCTCTGAAATTATGCATGATTTATGAAATTATATTTTGAAAGAAAAGTGCTTTTGAAATGTTATGGTATATCGATTTATGCACATGTTTAGTGAAAGATTATGATATATGTTGTGGTACTAAGTATTTTGATATAGATCGAATTTATGCTCTCAGCCTAACTATGCTTCAGTGGGCCCCGCCAATGGGGATTATACGTTGGTACTTTGTGGACCCTGCCAGTGGGGGTTGTGCGCTGGTATTTGTGGACCCTGCCAGTGGAGGTTGTGCGCTGGTATTTCTGGACCCTGCCAGTGGGGGTTGTACGCTGGTATTCTGTGGACCCCGCCAATGGGGGTTAAATGTTGGTCATAGTCGAGGCTGTTGAGTTACGAGTGTTTTGAATCGAATCGGATTTATGATTATATTATGTGTGAATTTTTGAAAATATTGGATTTGCATTAAATCAGCATGAAATATATTTTTATGTTATTTGCAGCATTGTTCTTGAAAATTTAATAATATCTAAATATCTGGTAGAGATACTTGTTACTTACTGGGCTGTCTAGCTCATTACCTTTCTTTCTATTTTTCAGATTCAGACAATTAATTTCGAGCGTGAGAAGAAATATTGGGACAGAGCTTTTAGAGGCGAGATTTAGCATTGTCAACTTCATTGAACTTAGATTTATTGTTTTAGTAAAAATTTTATTGGATGTAAGACATTTGATTTAATTACTTGAATTACAGTTGAATAATAATTATTTGAATTTATTCCGCTGCGATGCATTGATATCGTGATGAGATGCCTTGCATGCTTATGGAGAGAGTTCTTCATAAGTATGCGGCGGTTGCCATGACCCTCGATTCACAATCTCGGGTCAGGGGCGTGATAATTAATATGGTATCAGAGCATAAGTGGATAAATTATGATACATAGAATTTGACATAGTATGAGTGTAGGTGGGTAAACATTAGGAATATTGGGACGTTAAAGTATGAGCATCATAATAATAAAAACATCAAAAGATCAGTTAAGGGAGCAATAGACAATAAGACTCAACAGATTGACGCTGAGTAGTGCTCCAGATGTGGCAAAAATTATGCAGACAAGGATTGCTATTGGAATACAGGTGCTTGTTTCAAATGTGGTCAGATGGATCATAAAATTGCTAGCTGCCCAATATTGAAAATCAGGCTGGCAAAAGAACTCATGAAGGACAACATAAGGGTGGTGGACAGATTTCTAAAACCCAGGGAAGAGTTTATGCGCTTACTCAACAGAATCCACAGGCTTCCAATACAATGGTGCCAGGTATGAAAAATTTCGAGGACGAAATTTCTTTTTAGGGGTGAAGAATGTGATAGCCCAACCAAGCCCAGCCCAGCCAACAGACCAAAATGAAAAAAAAAACAAAAACAAAAACAGGGGATGCAAAACCGGGAAGAAGACTCCCGATAGGAGTCTTCTTCTCCGGCGAGTCCCGGGCAAATTAGGACTCCTAGGACCCCTCGGAGTCCTAGGGTTCTCTATAAGAAGACCCCCTCCCTCTTGAGACCGATCATTGGCCTCCTCCCTCTCTCCTTCTCTCCGATTTTCTCGAATTAGAGCCACGGACACCGTCCGATTTCTCTCCGTAATTGCTCGCCGGCGAGGTCTCCGGAGGCTGAGGTGAGTCTCCTTCTTCTTCCCCTCCTTCTTCTCCTTCCTCCCATGCTCCTGTGCACGGCTGCCGGCGACGAGTATCGTCGATCTTTCGGTCGAGAAAGACGCCCTGTTTTTGGGCCTTTTTCCTTGGATTTTCCGGCACCGACGATCGGAAGTGATCGCCGGCCATGTCTCCTCCGTGACCGGGGGAGTGGCCCCCGTCGGCCGCCGGCCTCCGCCGCGGCGGCCGTGGCCCGAACGGCCGGTCAAGGCCGGAGGACGCCGGTCCTCTGTTCCGGCATGGGAAGAACTAAGAAAAAGAAGAAAAGAAGAAAAAAAAAGAAGAAAAAGAAAAAGAAGAAAAAGAAAAGAGAAAGAAGGAAAAAGAGAAAAAAAAAGAAAAGGAAAGAAAAAAGAAGAAAAAGAAAAGAAGAAAAAGAAAAGAAAATAATAATAATAATAATAATAAAAAAAATATATATATATATATATATTTATATATATATATATGTATGAACAAATAAATAAATAAATAAATAAATAAATAAATAAAAAATTGAAATTGATGAGTGAGAGAGTTTCTCTCTCTTCTTTCAGTCTGAACCCTGACTTTCTCTCTCTGGAATTGGACTTTCTCTCTCTAGAATTTTCTCTCTCTAGCTTGTTTCTCTCTCTTGATGGATTTTTCTCTCTCTAAAGTTATCCTTCTAAGATTAGCGTAGGGGAAGGCTTCATCTGATGATTCTGATCGAGTTTAGAGACGAGTCTGATTTTAAGCGAGATTTTGATTTTGGGATTTGTTAGATTTAATTTTGAATTAAAATTAATGTAAAAATATAATTTTGGATAATAGGCGCGGAAGAATCTACTAGAAGTTAGTCGATCTATTCGTTCAGTGCTCCGTGAAAGGTAAGTAATGAATCATCTTCTTGAGATATTCCATATTTATTTGAAAATAAATAATTATTCTCTGAAATTATGCATGATTTATGAAATTATATTTTGAAAGAAAAGTGCTTTTGAAATGTTATGGTATATCGATTTATGCACATGTTTAGTGAAAGATTATGATATATGTTGTGGTACTAAGTATTTTGATATAGATCGAATTTATGCTCTCAGCCTAACTATGCTTCAGTGGGCCCCGCCAATGGGGATTATACGTTGGTACTTTGTGGACCCTGCCAGTGGGGGTTGTGCGCTGGTATTTGTGGACCCTGCCAGTGGAGGTTGTGCGCTGGTATTTCTGGACCCTGCCAGTGGGGGTTGTACGCTGGTATTCTGTGGACCCCGCCAATGGGGGTTAAACGTTGGTCATAGTCGAGGCTGTTGAGTTACGAGTGTTTTGAATCGAATCGGATTTATGATTATATTATGTGTGAATTTTTGAAAATATTGGATTTGCATTAAATCAGCATGAAATATATTTTTATGTTATTTGCAGCATTGTTCTTGAAAATTTAATAATATCTAAATATCTGGTAGAGATACTTGTTACTTACTGGGCT
The DNA here is from genome assembly GCF_000442705.2 of Elaeis guineensis. Lineage (NCBI taxonomy): Eukaryota > Viridiplantae > Streptophyta > Magnoliopsida > Arecales > Arecaceae > Elaeis > Elaeis guineensis. The sequence goes on along the minus strand of NC_025996.2, from coordinate 123,626,240 downwards.
GTCTAGCTCATTACCTTTCTTTCTATTTTTCAGATTCAGACAATTAATTTCGAGCGTGAGAAGAAATATTGGGACAGAGCTTTTAGAGGCGAGATTTAGCATTGTCAACTTCATTGAACTTAGATTTATTGTTTTAGTAAAAATTTTATTGGATGTAAGACATTTGATTTAATTACTTGAATTACAGTTGAATAATAATTATTTGAATTTATTCCGCTGCGATGCATTGATATCGTGATGAGATGCCTTGCATGCTTATGGAGAGAGTTCTTCATAAGTATGCGGCGGTTGCCATGACCCTCGATTCACAATCTCGGGTCAGGGGCGTGATAATTAATATGGTATCAGAGCATAAGTGGATAAATTATGATACATAGAATTTGACATAGTATGAGTGTAGGTGGGTAAACATTAGGAATATTGGGACGTTAAAGTATGAGCATCATAATAATAAAAACATCAAAAGATCAGTTAAGGGAGCAATAGACAATAAGACTCAACAGATTGACGCTGAGTAGTGCTCCAGATGTGGCAAAAATTATGCAGACAAGGATTGCTATTGGAATACAGGTGCTTGTTTCAAATGTGGTCAGATGGATCATAAAATTGCTAGCTGCCCAATATTGAAAATCAGGCTGGCAAAAGAACTCATGAAGGACAACATAAGGGTGATGGACAGATTTCTAAAACCCAGGGAAGAGTTTATGCGCTTACTCAACAGAATCCACAGGCTTCCAATACAATGGTGCCAGGTATGAAAAATTTCGAGGACGAAATTTCTTTTTAGGGGTGAAGAATGTGATAGCCCAACCAAGCCCAGCCCAGCCAACAGACCAAAATGAAAAAAAAAACAAAAACAAAAACAGGGGATGCAAAACCGGGAAGAAGACTCCCGATAGGAGTCTTCTTCTCCGGCGAGTCCCGGGCAAATTAGGACTCCTAGGACCCCTCGGAGTCCTAGGGTTCTCTATAAGAAGACCCCCTCCCTCTTGAGACCGATCATTGGCCTCCTCCCTCTCTCCTTCTCTCCGATTTTCTCGAATTAGAGCCACGGACACCGTCCGATTTCTCTCCGTAATTGCTCGCCGGCGAGGTCTCCGGAGGCTGAGGTGAGTCTCCTTCTTCTTCCCCTCCTTCTTCTCCTTCCTCCCATGCTCCTGTGCACGGCTGCCGGCGACGAGTATCGTCGATCTTTCGGTCGAGAAAGACGCCCTGTTTTTGGGCCTTTTTCCTTGGATTTTCCGGCACCGACGATCGGAAGTGATCGCCGGCCATGTCTCCTCCGTGACCGGGGGAGTGGCCCCCGTCGGCCGCCGGCCTCCGCCGCGGCGGCCGTGGCCCGAACGGCCGGTCAAGGCCGGAGGACGCCGGTCCTCTGTTCCGGCATGGGAAGAACTAAGAAAAATAAGAAAAGAAGAAAAAAAAAGAAGAAAAAGAAAAAGAAGAAAAAGAAAAGAGAAAGAAGGAAAAAGAGAAAAAAAAAGAAAAGGAAAGAAAAAAGAAGAAAAAGAAGAAAAAGAAAAGAAGAAAAAGAAAAGAAAATAATAATAATAATAATAATAATAAAAAATATATATATATATATATATATATTTATATATATATATGTATGAACAAATAAATAAATAAATAAATAAATAAAAAATTGAAATTGATGAGAGAGTGAGTTTCTCTCTCTTCTTTCAGTCTGAACCCTGACTTTCTCTCTCTGGAATTGGACTTTCTCTCTCTAGAATTTTCTCTCTCTAGCTTGTTTCTCTCTCTTGATGGATTTTTCTCTCTCTAAAGTTATCCTTCTAAGATTAGCGTAGGGGAAGGCTTCATCTGATGATTCTGATCGAGTTTAGAGATGAGTCTGATTTTAAGCGAGATTTTGATTTTGGGATTTGTTAGATTTAATTTTGAATTAAAATTAATGTAAAAATATAATTTTGGATAATAGGCGCGGAAGAATCTACTAGAAGTTAGTCGATCTATTCGTTCAGTGCTCCGTGAAAGGTAAGTAATGAATCATCTTCTGAGATATTCCATATTTATTTTGAAAATAAATAATTATTCTCTGAAATTATGCATGATTTATGAAATTATATTTTGAAAGAAAAGTGCTTTTGAAATGTTATGGTATATCGATTTATGCACATGTTTAGTGAAAGATTATGATATATGTTGTGGTACTAAGTATTTTGATATAGATCGAATTTATGCTCTCAGCCTAACTATGCTTCAGTGGGCCCCGCCAATGGGGATTATACGTTGGTACTTTGTGGACCCTGCCAGTGGGGGTTCTGCGCTGGTATTTGTGGACCCTGCCAGTGGAGGTTGTGCGCTGGTATTTCTGGACCCTGCCAGTGGGGGTTGTACGCTGGTATTCTGTGGACCCCGCCAATGGGGGTTAAACGTTGGTCATAGTCGAGGCTGTTGAGTTACGAGTGTTTTGAATCGAATCGGATTTATGATTATATTATGTGTGAATTTTTGAAAATATTGGATTTGCATTAAATCAGCATGAAATATATTTTTATGTTATTTGCAGCATTGTTCTTGAAAATTTAATAATATCTAAATATCTGGTAGAGATACTTGTTACTTACTGGGCTGTCTAGCTCATTACCTTTCTTTCTATTTTTCAGATTCAGACAATTAATTTCGAGCGTGAGAAGAAATATTGGGACAGAGCTTTTAGAGGCGAGATTTAGCATTGTCAACTTCATTGAACTTAGATTTATTGTTTTAGTAAAAATTTTATTGGATGTAAGACATTTGATTTAATTACTTGAATTACAGTTGAATAATAATTATTTGAATTTATTCCGCTGCGATGCATTGATATCGTGATGAGATGCCTTGCATGCTTATGGAGAGAGTTCTTCATAAGTATGCGGCGGTTGCCATGACCCTCGATTCACAATCTCGGGTCAGGGGCGTGATAATTAATATGGTATCAGAGCATAAGTGGATAAATTATGATACATAGAATTTGACATAGTATGAGTGTAGGTGGGTAAACATTAGGAATATTGGGACGTTAAAGTATGAGCATCATAATAATAAAAACATCAAAAGATCAGTTAAGGGAGCAATAGACAATAAGACTCAACAGATTGACGCTGAGTAGTGCTCCAGATGTGGCAAAAATTATGCAGACAAGGATTGCTATTGGAATACAGGTGCTTGTTTCAAATGTGGTCAGATGGATCATAAAATTGCTAGCTGCCCAATATTGAAAATCAGGCTGGCAAAAGAACTCATGAAGGACAACATAAGGGTGGTGGACAGATTTCTAAAACCCAGGGAAGAGTTTATGCGCTTACTCAACAGAATCCACAGGCTTCCAATACAATGGTGCCAGGTATGAAAAATTTCGAGGATGAAATTTCTTTTTAGGGGTGAAGAATGTGATAGCCCAACCAAGCCCAGCCCAGCCAACAGACCAAAATGAAAAAAAAAACAAAAACAAAAACAGGGGATGCAAAACCGGGAAGAAGACTCCCGATAGGAGTCTTCTTCTCCGGCGAGTCCCGGGCAAATTAGGACTCCTAGGACCCCTCGGAGTCCTAGGGTTCTCTATAAGAAGACCCCCTCCCTCTTGAGACCGATCATTGGCCTCCTCCCTCTCTCCTTCTCTCTGATTTTCTTGAATTAGAGCCACGGACACCGTCCAATTTCTCGCCGTAATTGCTCGCCGACGAGGTCTCTAGAGGCTGAGGTGAGTCTCCTTCTTCTTCCCCTCCTTCTTCTCCTTCCTCCCATGCTCCTGTGCACGGCTGCCGGCGACGAGTATCGTCGATCTTTCGGTCGGGAAAGACGCCCTATTTTTGGGCCTTTTTCCTTGGATTTTCCGGCACCGGCGATCGAAAGTGATCGCCAGCCATGTCTCCTCCGTGACCGGGGGAGTGGCCCCCATCGGCCGCCGGCCTCCGCCGCAGCGGCCGTGGCCCGAACGGCCGGTCAAGGCCGGAGGACGCCGGTCCTCTGTTCCGGCACGGGAAGAACTAAGAAAAAGAAGAAAAGAAGAAAAAAAAAGAAGAAAAAGAAAAAGAAGAAAAAGAAAAGCGAAAGAAGGAAAAAGAGAAAAAAAAAGAAAAGGAAAGAAAAAAGAAGAAAAAGAAGAAAAAGAAAAGAAGAAAAAGAAAAGAAAAGAAAAAAGAAAAGAAAATAATAATAATAATAATAATAATAATAATAATAATAAATATATATATATATATATTTATATTTATATATATATATATGTATGAACAAATAAATAAATAAATAAATAAATAAAAAATTGAAATTGATGAGAGAGAGAGTTTCTCTCTCTTCTTTCAGTCTGAACCCTAACTTTCTCTCTCTGGAATTGGATTTTCTCTCTCTACTTTCTCTCTCTAGAATTTTCTCTCTCTAGCTTGTTTCTCTCTCTTGATGGATTTTTCTCTCTCTAAAGTTATCCTTCTAAGATTAGCGTAGGGGAAGGCTTCATCTGATGATTCTGATCGAGTTTAGAGACGAGTCTGATTTTAAGCGAGATTTTGATTTTGGGATTTGTTAGATTTAATTTTGAATTAAAATTAATGTAAAAGTATAATTTTGGATAATAGGCGCGGAAGAATCTACTAAAAGTTAGTCGATCTATTCGTTCAGTGCTCCGCGAAAGGTAAGTAATGAATCATCTTCTCGAGATATTCCATATTTATTCTGAAAATAAATAATTATTCTCTGAAATTATGCATGATTTATGAAATTATGTTTTGAAAAAAAAGTGCTTTTGAAATGTTATGGTATATCGATTTATGCACATATTTAGTGAAAGATTATGATATATGTTGTGGTACTAAGTGTTTTGATATAGATCGAATTTATGCTCTCAGCCTAACTATGCTTCAGTGGGCCTCGCCAATGGGGATTATACGTTGGTACTTTGTGGACCCTGCCAGTGGGGGTTGTGCGCTGGTATTTCTGGACCCTGCTAGTGGGGGTTGTGCGCTGGTATTCTGTGGACCCCGTCAATGGGGGTTAAACGTTGGTCATAGTCGAGGCTGTTGAGTTACGAGTGTTTTGAATCGAATCGAATTTATGATTATATTATGTGTGAATTTTTGAAAATATTGGATTTGCATTAAATCAGCATGAAATATATTTTTATGTTATTTGCAGCATTGTTCTTGAAAATTTAATAATATCTGAATATCTGGTAGAGATACTTGTTACTTACTGGGCTGTCTAGCTCATTATCTTTCTTTCTATTTTTCAGATTCAGACAATTAATTTCGAGCGTGGGAAGAAATATTGGGACAGAGCTTTTAGAGGCGAGATTTAGCATTGTCAACTTCATTGAACTTAGATTTATTGTTTTAGTAAAAATTTTATTGGATGTAAGACATTTGATTTAATTACTTGAATTACAGTTGAATAATAATTATTTGAATTTATTCTGCTGCGATGCATTGATATCGTGATGAGATGCCTTGCATGCTTATGGAGAGAGTTCTTCATAAGTATGCGGCGGTTGCCATGACCCTCGATTTACAATCTCGGATCGGGGGCGTGACACTACAACTGCACATGGCATCAAAAATGTTGCAAGTCCTGGCTTTGACATGGAGGTCACAATAGGCGACGAGGGCCTTATCCTTGGAGTAGCCCAGACGATCCATCAGGTACTCCGCCATGAAGGGTAGAGGAGAAGAGGAGGAGGTAGTCATTTCGGCGGCGGCCGACGAGGAAGAATAGGAGGAAAGTATGGAAGGAGGAGGAAAGGGAGGGAGGAGAGGTGGCCGCCACCTTCGTTTTATGGATTGGAGGGTTAGGGTTTCGAGGGATTGGAGGGAACCGGAGGGAAGGAGGCAGAGAAGAGGGAGGATTCGGTGCGCGGAGTAGAGGGTGGCGAGGCGGGAGGGAGATGGCCGGCGCGCTGGGAGGTGGGCTCGATCAGCGACGGGGGGCGGGCTCGAGTGGCGACGGTGGCGGGGAGGGAGGGCTCGACGGTGGTGGGGAGGGAGAGAGAGAGAGGATGGTGGCAGGGAGGGAGAGAACTTATCGGGAAGGACGACCGGCGACCGGGGAGAGAGGAATGTCGCTGGAGATCGGGGAGGGAGAAAATTTGGACGACCGCAGCGGAGATCGGGGAAGGAGAAATCAACAGGTTTATTTTCAATTAGGGCAAAATATCAAAGGTTCTTTTTTTTAATTAAAAAATATTTAGCGATGAAATACATTCGTTGCTAAAAATAAATATTCTGTCGCAAAAAAATATATTTTTTGCAATAAAAATTTTTTCGTCGCAAATGATTAATTTTTTGCAACGAAAATTTAATTTCATCGCAAATATAAAAAATGGTCGTAAAATCAAGTTTTTCGCAACGAAACAAATATTTCATCGCATAAAATCAAATTTTTTGCGACGTAATTATTTTCGTCGCAAAAAAAAAATTTAGCAATGAAAAATTTTTTCGTCGCCAAAAAAATATTTTTTTGCGATGAAAAAAATTTCATCGCTAAAGATCAATTCTAGCAACGAAATTTAAATTTTCGTCGTAAAATATTCAATTTTTTTCAACAAAATAAAATTTAGCGACGCAATAGTTTCGTCGCTAAATATAAATAAAATTGATCGCAAAAGCCTTTCTTTTTTGCAACGAAATATCAATTTTGTCGTAAAAAATATAATTTTTTTGCGACAAAATTTTTTTTGTCGCAAAAAAAATTTTTTTACTACGAAAAAAAATATTTTATCACATAAAAAATTATTTTTTGCAACGAAAAAAAAGGTTCATCGCTAAAAATCAACTTCTAGCAACAAAAATAAAAATTTCGTTGCAAAAGATATAACTTTTTGCAACGTAATTTTTTTCATCGCAAATACCTAATTTTTGGAGACGAAATTTAAATTTCGTTGCAAAAGCTTAATTATTTGCGACGAAATAAATTTCGTCGCTAAAATTTCGTCGCAAAAAGTCAAATTTCTTGTAGTGTTAAGTAAAATTTAAAATTTGCTTATCCATTTTGGATTAGATGATGCCAATTCAAAATCGATTACTAACTTCACAAATTGATATTTTTCACTTCTTATGAGGACTCCATCAAAAGACATATTGGATGTTGTGAATATGGCATATATGAATGTTCAATTATAGTTGTACACATTTTGTAGGATGGCCAAGGGCTAGGCCAATGGCAACTAATCTGAAATAAACTAGACCGATGCTCAAAATACTTGTCCATCCTCTTAGATTCTCTTGAGTCCAACTTTGGGTTTTGGTTACTATTTCATGCTAGTCTTTTATTTTTGTGAGAAAAGTTCCAGACTGATCTTTGGTTCAAATGTCAACTGAAGTTGATCAATACAGTGTCTCTTTGCATGCCAAGTTCTTTCCTTCCACCTTTCATTTTGTTGTCATACTAACAAACCAATCCAAGATTTATCTTGCCACGAGCACCGTTGCTAGTTTCCACAAAATCTATACATTTGCATATAACAATAAGTTTTGGGGATATTACAAAAATATTTGAGAGTCTTAACCCTAAAGACTATTTATAGCATGATTAGCATCCTATTCATTAAAGTAAGACCTATAATGGAAGAAAAATACTTTTGAATCGTAGCATAGAAAAATGGGTGATAAGTAATTCCTCAAGCTGAACTAATGCTACAACCATCTCTTGCCCATGGAACAAATTCCAAAAAGTTGCAGAATCCCTCACTAAATTCCAAATATAGAAAACATGCACATTTAGCATTACTCTTATTAGAGGAAAACATTTCATACTAATATATCTCGATCATGTCATATTCTTAGAATATACTCATAAAAAATACTCTATGATGATGTGGGTGTTATTCTCAAATGGTTCTACTTCTTCAATAGTAGTCTTAAGAAACAAAGATAATATATAAAATAAAATTGTAGAGAGACATAATAGAGGGAACAAATAGGATGGTAAAATTAGTATCTCATGTTACAAATTCACAATACTGGAAAGTATTCCAAGCTTTATAGTCATTAACAAAATTTTAAATCACGAAACATGTTCAGATCACCTGCTCAACAAACCAAAGAACAAACCTAATGACAAGATCTCACGAGCAAGTTGGTGTCGAAAGTTAGCTATAACTTTTAGGTTCTATCCACTACCTATCTAGTTTAACAACCCTACTCAAATAAGAGCTGAAATTTTAGTTGGTTTCCTTGTCCACACTTTCACTCAAAGAGCCATGGGTGTTGCTTCCGAATCTCTTTCTCTTCCTCTACAGTGAAGTCATTCTTAATGTTGAAAGTGTTACGAATCTCTTCAACATGCTTCCCTCTGATTATGTTAGCCACTTGTTCGCATGCAAGGTCTAAGAGATCCTTGATTTCAAGATAATCGGCAGCCTGAAATCAACATAGGAAAGGTTAGGTTATCTTGGTTTTTTTTCCTTATAGTTCGGCAAACTTAAGACACCATATGAAAAGATGATTAGGATGAGATACAAAAAAAAAAGAGAGGCTATTATCTGGAGAACATTTTAAATTTTGAAATCTCAACCCACCAAAGAGCAATATGTTCATCAACAATGGAAATACAATTTTTGGTGTTGAAACAAATAATGAGGTAGTGACTGAACTATAATTTAGAACACATAATTTAATTCATTTTTGAAAAAATGAGGGTCCAACTTGGCAATTTAGTTCTCATAACACCACAACCTCTATCAAATGGGGCAAAGAAAGGATGCCATTTGAAAAATAAAAAAAAGAGAAGAAATGGAGACCAACATGTGTTCATCAAAACATGTTTATCTCAGACGAAATTACATAATTAACCAGCAATATGATTATATATAGAAGATATAAACTATGGAAGAATGTATTTGATGCTTCCAATGAAATATTGACGGTGTTGCCTATCATTTTTCTCCAAATAATTAAGAAATAATGAAGAAGATCTAAAGAACATGAGATAACACTCGAACCTCACATATGGATTAGCTCCCGTTTTTTAGATTTTAGAGAACCTGCTTATATGAATAAATACATACCCAACGAGACAAGCTAGTTTCATACATAAGCATGTTATAATAGATGAGTGCATATAATGTCAGTATCCATTTTTGTACGGTGGTCTTAATATTAAAATTTATGCAGGTTTATTCTCTGTTATTCATTGTGGATTGTATTTAATTTGCTCTTTGTAATGTGGTCTTGATATCAAGATTTATCTACAAACAATTGGATCATTCTCTCTCCAAAATGTTTAGGCATATAGAATCTAAATTAGAGATAATCTACTGAATAATTCTTAAATTAAATTTATTTTAGATTCATGCTCTCCTTTCTCTAAAACTAAACACAATGATTCCGTATCATCCCCTAGTATGATACTTTCAATTTAACATATCAAACTTCAAGCTTCTTGAATGTCAAAAGTAAAACGCTGAAGGCTATCATCCAAGCCCAAGAGGAAAAAGATCCCTCCAGACCAGGAAAGAGAGAGAACCGGAAAGACTGAGGATCTCACCTGAAGAATGTCATAGAGGATGGTCTGATGTACATCAATGTACGTAGCATCCCAGCTCTTGATCTCCTCATTGGGATTATCATATTCGTCGAGTATGCGGGTGGCACCGGCATGCCTCCTGCAGTACTCGATCACCTTGGCGAGGGTCCTGGCATCGACGTTGAAGAGAGGAATCGAGCCCTCCACACAGCCATCGTTGATCATATTGCTGATCATCTTCGACTGCCTCGCCGTTGCCACCTCCACTTCAAACTCCTCACCATCCGAGCTTCTAAGAACAATCTTCTTCTCTTTCTGAGCCGCCAACGACATCATCTACGTCTTTTCTCTCAATTATTTCGCTCCCTCGCTCTGTATTTCTGGAGAGGAGAATATAGTGGTTATTTATTGGGGAGAACAATATCAACTTCATGTCAGAATACGAATAAGAGATTAAAAGGGAGGGCTCCTGAGACGATTGGGATCGTCACTGGTCCAGCTGGGCCAAGCCTGTCCCTGCACCGATGGGGCAGCGAACGAGCTAAAAACAGCACCGAGCATCCTTTGCGCGGTCATTTTCGGGTCCCAGCTCTATCGCCAACGAACAGGGCAGCGATGGTTCAAGGCCTTGAAAAAGAGTAGGAATCAGAGGGGGAGAGAGGTCGGAACTTACCTTAGCTCCGGCGAGCTTCTCCGGCCTCAAATTTCGGCAGGCACAATGATAGGAATCAGGTAGCTCCAGAGGGAAGAAGAGGGATTGCTCATGGTGGAGTGCCTTGGAGGGAAGAGGTTCCTTTTATAGAAGATTTCCTAGAGTTCCGCCCGAGTCCGGCCCGCCCTAGGAGTCCGTTTCCCATCCAGACTCATCGGAGAAGGAGACTCCCGATGGGAGCCTTCCTCCAGTTTTTTTTTTTTTTTTTCCCACGGGGAGCTGGTGCAGCGGACCGGGCCATCACATAGGCAAGGCCCAGCCTTAAGACCCAGACCTGGACCAACCTAGCCTTGTTGTTGCGGTTAAATTCCTTACCAAATTTAGTCTAATATACGGATGGGTCTTGTTGGTTTCGGTGTTTATGGAAGAGGACCAAATATGAGCCTAGAGATGCTAGGATGGGATGAAAGAATTGAGAGATGGAAGAGAACTTTATTTTATAGGCTTCAATACGAATTCTGAGATACCTATCCAGCAGAATCCCTATTATTTGGTTGTTAGTTGAGTACTTTAATCTAATTACAGTTCATATTTCAAATGCTATTTGATACATTAATTACTTATAGAGTCCCAATGATTCACTAATTAATTGATAACATATATGGTTAGGTGTTCCCATTGTAACTGCGTTAATTATACATTCATAAGTTGATACATATATATAATATTATCTATTCATTTACATACACATGTATGCATACAATGCATGCATACGTATGTGACCGCCTGTTTATGGATACTTATCCAATAATATGTTTTATATAGAATGCATACGTATGTGACCGCCTATTTATGGATACTTATCTAATAGTATGTTTCATATAGAATAATTGTATTCAAATTTGGAATTGTAAATTTCCTGAAATATTAATTATCTAATCTTTTGGGGAGGTTTTTGAATATTATATAGCAATTGGTAAAATTATTTCTCTCTCTCTCTCTCTCTCTCTCTATCTATCTTTTTTTTTTTTTGATCTTTCTTAATCTTGACATGGTTCCTAAAGCAAATTATCCCATAAAATACTCTCTAATGAACTCAATGCTATTCAAGATGACATTTTCAACTTCTTGCTCTTCATACTGCTGCATGATTGAATTAAAAGAGAAAAATCAATTTCAAGATTGAAATATTCTAACAACAAAATATAACTTTAGATGTTCAAACAAATAATAATGACTAAATATATTTTAGCATATATGTAAAGATAAATATAGATAACACATGTATGCATATATTTGAGAAAATAAAATTAAGATCTAGCAAGTTAATTATTGTGGTATGCTTACCTTTATCATATTAGCCAAAGAACCAATACAACAACTCCACGCAAACAACATAGGAACCACTATATAATTTTTAAATCATGAATCTATTAAATCGATATCTCATGGTTTTCAATGTATAATATTAAATATATCTAAAGAAGATGGTGAATCACTTGGTGGTCGACTTATGCATGAACCATAATTTTTCAGAGCTCAAAAAATCTATTTATTCTAATTGATCAAGCCCTCAAGGTCATCTTACACATGAGCACATTACACATGCAAGTACTATATATATATATATATATATATATATATATATATATATATAGTACTTGCATGCATTTGTGCGTGTGTAATCGACATTAAGCTAAGACCCTATATAAGGATAATGAGTTCAAATCCCACCTTCAATACATGTCAGGATCATAGGATAATTATAATGGTAAAAAAAAATATTTATTAGTATGTTTGGTTCTCATTTAGATTTGAAACTCATGATTCACTTGCTTTTAATAAATGCAGCTACTTTAAAGGAGGATAAGAAAATCTAATTTTATTTCTTTACATTTCATAAAAATATTTTGATTTGTTCAATATTATTCTTTAAAATATTTTGATTCATTAGGTATATTCAAAACAGTTATATAAGAATACCTTAGGAGAGAGTAAAAAGTTAGAGGTCACGAAAATATTAAAAGATAATATCTTATTTTACATATAAATAATTTGCTTAACTTTTGGTATACTAAATAGTATTAGGAGTTAGTTTGATTCAACCCATTTGATAATTTGACTATGATTTACCAAAGATTTAGCAAATTTGGTAACTATAGCATGAAAATAGAACTAATAAATAGGCTTTAAAAAAAGTGCAAAAAAGCCAACACATAAGAAGCCTAAAACCAATATATGGCTAGCAAAAGCTTAAAATATTATCTCAACTATATGCAAGATGTCTATATGAATATTGCAAAGGAACTCCAATCAAACACCGAGCACTCAAATCCCTGTTCACTAAGAAAAACTGAAAAAAATTACACTTCTAGCCCATAATTAGATCCATGTTTATTGCTTGCCATAGGCATCACCACTATAAGGAAGATTTGATTCATTCTGTCGTAAACAAGGCTCTAGATGGGCTAAGATAGATCAATGCTTGCATTCAATCCAAGACAAAGATCATCGGAAGATGGATCTTTGTTAATAGAAAATGATCTTTGTATGTCTTGGAGGGATACAAGATCATTATGATCCTGATCTTTTCTTATTAGAATGAAAAAGGAGGTATTCTCTTGCTAAAACTGACTAATGAGCCTAAAGCTACACTTTTCTTTAAAACTTCTCTTTAAAAAAATTTTGGAGAAGATAATCTTAACTAGCGAACAATTCTTATGTCTTGACTTAAATTATCTTCAAATTCAAGCTTTCCCCTCTTAAAATTAACCATAATAATTCTTTATCATGATAGAGTTGTACATCTAACCAAAAAAATACATCAAGATTTAAGTATCTAGTTCTCAAATTAGAGTGCAAATCAAACTATATATAAATAACAAATCAGGCATGTAACCCTAGAAAATCATATTAAAGAAATAAAGAGAGGAGGAAAACTTATAGATCTCATTAGAAGAAGGCCATAAAAAGATGCTTGATCAATATTGATTTATCCAACATCCCAATCTTCGAGCTCCTCATTAGAGAACTTGGTGTGCTTCTCACAACACTATGACCTTTGAGAGCATCTTCTACAATGTCATTATTGATCACAATGTATATCATCTTTGATTACTTTGCTATTACCTCCTCTACTTTAAACTCCTCACAATTCAAACTCTTTAAAATGATTGTCTTCTTCTCCTTTGTTGATGCCATGATCAAAGTCCAAAGAAAAAAGCCATGCAACTTATCTCAATCTTTCAATCACTCTCTCTTTATTTTATAAAAGAAGGTGAGAATAATAAAAGCCTTTGGATGCTATTAATAAGAGATATTGAAAGCATCAATATTGCCAATATATCTAAATAAAGGACATCATCTCATTACCAACCTCCCTTGCTATAATTGAGTTAATGTCCTTTTTTTTTTGTTATAAAAATGCTACAATCTTATCAACTTAGTTATTATTCGATGTCACAAAATGGAATTGGTGTAGACTTAAATGATGCAACACAAGTGTCATATCTCCATCATAAAGATTAAAATTAGAAAATTTAATTTATACATTTATATTAAGAAAATAACACCTCCCCCTTCCCAAGAAAAAGACCTTCTTAGGATAAATAAAATTCATAATATCTATGAACTATTAAGAACATAAGTTGTTCTTTTGACCCCAAGTTAACAATGGAATTCCTCATATGCTATAGCAAAAATCTAATTTACACCCTTCTTAAGGAATTTCTTGGGAAATTGTAGAGGCACTTTCATATAAAGTAGACCCCATTTTTCTTCTAGATGTTCAAAAAAATATTTTTTACTGGAGTAAGTTTTTATCTATTCTACTATAATACTCATTTAACAGGCTAGATATATACGATATAGTATACAAAACAATTGATAGACTCAAATACAGCTAGATGTGTTCAAGTATCTTACAAAAGATAACATATGAGATTAATTGCACGGACACTTGATTAACATAGAATGGGATGAAGAGTTTGGTAAATATAAGAGATATGTAAAGACATTCTATCAAAGATGCATGTGAAGTAAATTTCTAATCCACATTTTCAGAATCATGGGTTGACCATGGAGTGTAGGGGATAGTTTAGAACAAGATGAACCTTCAAGCCTAGTCCCTAGGTTGGCGCACTTTGAGGTATTCCTATTAAATTTCTATCATCCTTCAGTATGGTTAGTCCAAGCCATCAAAATGAAATATCTTTGCTTATAAAAATTAGGAGGGGCTAATCTCTACCTATTCTACCCTATGCTCACTTCACCCCTCGAGGCCCAACTACAACTAGAGTTGAACCCATATCTCCATGATCAAGTGGCAAGGGGTGATACCAAGCAAGCAAGGTTCAAAGGTGTCAAAATTAAATATGGCAAAAATCTTCTATGAGTCAAGAATATTTCATCATGTGCATAACATTAATTATATGCATGTATATAAATCTGATCTATAAATAGTGTACCTATACCTGTTATCTTTTTGCCAACTAGCTTTAGCTCAATCATTGGCAATCCTCTCCCTAGAAAAGTGGCACATAGTCCATATCTAGTAGCAGCATGCATTTCTCAAAGAAAATGCTTTGAGGGGTGCACATAAGTTCACTGGGCCACAAATGTTAATTTGGCAATTCCATAAACAACTAACCCCATTTATAGCAACAAATATCATGAGTTGAATTAATTCTTTCATACCATAAAGCCAGATAATTGTTCATCTACACATAATAGGATCCATATACTCATTTATCAAAAAATCTTTTTAAAATTATGAATATAAATAATTTACTATTCTTCATATACATGTCTAGATTTTTCTATTCCTAGTGCAATACACAATAAGCAACAAGGGTTAATAAATTAGGGAGGGAAGAAGAGGGGACAAAGAGATCATGGGAATGGATAAAAATCATGAGGCAACTTTTTGCATCATGTGGTAAAATTATAATGCATGTAACTATGCAAAGGTCATAGGAGCAATTCCCTCTCCCATCTATGTAGAGATCTTAGTGGATCTGATTATAGTAGTGTTGATTAATTTATCTTATGAGCTTGATCCCAAATGTAAATCTTGCAACATAAATTGAATAGTAAAATATATATGTTTCTATCTTCTTTTGTAGCTATTTCTTGTTTTCTTATTTTTTTTAGAGGAAATGGACTTAGATCCATAAAAAATTAACAACCATACATTAACCAAAAGAAAATTAAGGTAGTTACAATAAATCTTGCTTAAGCCTAGCTATGATCATGAATTTAGAACTCAAAGATCAACCTATAGTATCTATATTGCAATGGAAAAAGATTACTACCGATAATATTTTAATGGGAAAACTTTATGTAGCCTTGGCCTAGCATGCTTACACCCCACTTTGATGTGTTATATTGCTTACTGGATTGGTATAGCTTATTATTCTTTCTTTTCCTATTTGTCAGATTTTGGATCATGAATTTCTCTAAACATTCCATAGGAAGTGTGCTTGATTTCTTGGAGATGTTCATGTTAGTTGGTCTCCTTATAAGTCTAGCTTATATTTGAGGATTTTTTTATTTGGATTGAATATTATTAATATTTTGAAATTTAATGACTCAGATTATCTTGTATGATTCACTTTGCAGGCATACGGCATTTGTTATACTCTGGGTTCGAGGTGTGACATATAAAATGATATCAGAGCTTAGGTTTAAGATTATTAAGAATTATAATAAGATTATGACAGAAATAACAATATCACTTCAAGAAATTAAAGTATTAGTGATAGCATTTCTATCATCGCTAATAGTCTTTATTAGCAACAGTATTACCGACTGTAATATCTAAATCACTAATAATATTTTTATCGATAGCTATTAGTGATGGTATTTTTGTCGCTCTAATAATCATTTTTATCGATAAAAAATCATGACCAAAAAATAAGCCATCACAAAAAAAATTATTAAAAAAAAATTATTTATTAAACTTATTAGTGATGGCACTAGTTATCATTAGCGATGCTACTATTAGTGACAGATTTTATCGTTGCAAAAAAAAATATTTATTAAACTTATTAACGATGGCCAAAAGATTATTAGCAACAAAATTTGCTATCATTAATAATCATTAATTATGGCACTATTAGCGATGAAATTCATCATCGTAAAAATAAAAAAAATTATTTACTAAACTTATTAGCAATGATGGAAAGAATACTAGCAATAATAAAAAAATTATTTATTAAAAAATCATTAACAATGGCACTATTAACGATGGAATTACCATCGTAAAAAATAAAAAAAAATTATTTATTAAACTTATTACTATTTATTTTTTAAATAATTATCATTAGGGTATCATCACAAAAGACCATCTTGATCTGATACCCTAGTTATGTAGATCATTAAAATTTAATTTCAATGATCACGAATGACTGCATGATGATCTGATAGATAGAGTCCACCGATAGATTTAAAAACTGACAACGATGATCTGAGTGGTATTTATAATACACTATAAAAAATTTATTTTAATCGAATATTATTATCATGGTCAATTTTGTACGGGATGATTTGGACTATTAAATAAAAAATGAATGATTAAAAGGTCAAACAGTATCCGATTATAAGATGATTTTTTAGATAAATGATCTTTACTACTAATTTGATCATTTGTATGGTGGTGATCATAAAATTTAGATCATGCATATATAAATCATCCACGTTAAGCAAAATTTACAAAAGCACAAGCATAATTACTTAAGGACTTTAAGAATGAGTATCAAGAGACATATACTTTTAGATCATTCATATATGTATGATCTAAATTTTATGATCACTAATGTATAAATGATCAAAGTAGTAGTAAAGATCATTTATCTAACAAATTATCTTATAATTGGATGCCGTTTGGCCTTTTGATCACTTATTTTTTATTTAACGGTCCAAATCATCCTGTGCTAAATTGATCATGATAATGATATCTGATTGAAATAAAATTTTGATAGTATACTATAAATATCATCGAGATCATTGTTATAAATTTTTAGATCCATCAGTGGTCTCTATTTATTGACCATTATGTGATCGTTCATAGCCATCGAAATTAAATTTTAATAATCGACATACCCAAGACTACTGGATCAAGGTGGTCTTCTGTGATAATGCTCTAATAATAATTATTTAGATAATGAATGATAAAGATGGGCTTTAAATTTTAAAATTATACCATATTCATAGAAAATTTAAAAAAAATATAATTATAATAAATTAAAATTTTAAAAAAAATTGGTTATAATTATAATTAAATTAATTAATTATCGATGATTATGAGCGATGATTAAATTTTTTATCATTAATAATTTTGAAAAAAATTATCTAAAAATTATGAAAAAATATTTTTTTTCTAATAAAAATATTAGCGACGGCTTTAGCGATGGAAGATTTCATCTCTAATACTTTTACCAATAGCATTAGCGACTAAAACATTACCATTGCTAATAATTTTGTAAAAAAAATTATTTACAAAATTATGCAAAAAATATTTTTTTCTAATAAAAGTATTAGCGATGCCTCTCTATTTTTAGCGACGGATTTTACCGTCGCTAATATTTTTACCGACGGCATTAGCGATGGCTACTTTGCCATCACTAATACTTCCACATATTACCAAACACAAGGAGAAAAAAATTTTGCTCACATGCTCGCCTCTCGTCGGCATCCAAACCCCCTCAACCCCCTTTCCTCCCTCCTCACCCCATCCCTCCAACATCCCACGGCCCCAACGTGCTGTCCTCTTGTCGGCATCCAAACCCCCCAACCCCCCTTTCCTCCCTCCCCACCTCGTCCCTTCAGTATCCTGTGGCCCCGGTGTCCTCTCCTCTCGCCAACAACCAAACCCACCTCAACCACCCCCCAACCCCCCTTTTCCTCCCTCCTTGCCCCGTCCCTCCGGCATCCGTAGCCCTAAGCCCACGTCCCTCCATGCTCGTGGCCTCCCCAACCCCACCAACCTCGACGTCGCCGGCCCAACCTTGCAGCCCCAAGTCCACGCCCATGACCACCCTGACCCCACTGGCCCCGACGTCACAGGCCCAACCTCATGGCCCCTGCCCTTACCCCACTGCCCCCAGGCCGCGGCCCCGCCCTACCAGCCTGACCCTCAGCCTCGATCCATGCCACCTTCCAACGGCCCCATCCCTGCACCCTCATCTCTAGTGTCCCATCCCCAAGCCGGCATCCTATCCCCAACCGTCCTCTCACCCTTCAATCCCTGTATGCTAGCCCACCTTCTATTGTGAGCATTAGCGACGGTATTAGTGATGGCTAATATGATCACTAGAAGTTATTTTACTTTATTTAAATTATGTTAATTAAGTTTAATTATATATTAAAAATTAATTAATTAATTATTAATTTAATTAATTAGATAGATGCTTAATTAATTAATTAGAAGTATGGAACTTGGGTCTCGACATGTAGAGCACTCGGACTGAAGGAAAGTATCGGGCAGCATTGCAAACACGGGGTCAGAGTTTGCCCTGTGTGCTCGGATCTCGGATCCCAACTAGCATCCAAGACATCCAGCCTCCGTGTGCCCTACATGCTCAGGCCAAAGGAAGGTGCCGGTCAGCATGCGTTACGAACATGGAGCCGGGGTGTGCCCTGTGCACTCCGGCCTCGGGTCTTAGCTAGCATCCAAGGTATCCAGTCCTCGCACACCCTATGCAATCAGGCCAATGGTAGGTGTCAGGCAGCATTGCAAACATGGGGTCAAGGCGTGCCTTGCATGCTCGAGCCTCGGGTCCCAATCAATGTCTAGGGCAGCCAATCCTCATGCAAGGGCTGAGTGCATATTCTATAGCATCCCATAATTGGATGTTAATTTAAGTAATTAATTAGGTGTTGATTTAAAAAAAAATTGCATTGCATGAAACTATAGACCCATCTTTTGATTAATGTACATATTCTATCGTATCCATACATTTATATATTTTTTGTATGGATGAAAGAATTTTATACATTGGTCAATTGATTGTCTAGTATGGATAGTTTAGAAAATTAAAATAATTCTATAGGTCATTACAGTAATCAAACAGTATACTGAGGGTTCGAAAAAAATTTCAGACAGTATTTTTCTTTAGTTCTCCTCACATATCTTCAGTCATATGGAGAGAACTTAGGAAAAATACTGTCAAAATTTTTTTTGATCCTGTTGCATATCGTTTGATTACTATAATTGACCTATAAAATTAATGTATTTTCTAAATAGAATAGGACCTTCTAAACCTATTAGTTGATGACAAGATGCATTTACTATGTAAGTCATTTTAAATGCTACAATAATTAATTAGCAATTGCTTTATATTCATGTATATACAGAATTCTTAGATAGTGTGCCATGGATCGTAGTTGGATGGACCGTCGAGTAGCCAATGGGGTGATTTTTGCTGAATATAGAAAGGGTATAGAGTACTTCTATGATTTTACTTTTAGAAATATTATACCCTTACATCAAAGACAGACTCGTTGCCTTTAAATAGGTGTAAAAATAAAAAAATATTTGATAGAAATATAATTACTGTCTATTTGTATAAGAGTGGACTTATGCCCAATTACAAGCATTGGTACCTGCCTAGAAAGATGTGAAAAAAAGTTGTAAGGGTTAGAAGCAAGCAGGACAGGGATATAGACAGAATGGTAGACATGACTATGGATGCGGCTGGTCCTAAATTTAACTGAGATGTGGAGGATGATCCAGAAGCTGGCAGCAGCAATTTCTACCGTATGCTGATGAACCACTATGGTCGGGATGTGAAACACACTGTATTATCAGCTATGTCAGAGTTGTTGAATTTGAAAGTCGAGTTTAATATGACAGTCAATTATTATGATAGGATGGTAGCAATAATAAAGAAGATGCCACCCAAGGATGAGAAGCTTGTTGGGAGCTTCTATGCTTCAAAGAAAATGATGAAAGAATTAGGCATGGGATATAAGAAGATAGATGCATGCCATAATGATTGCATACTTTTCTACAAGAAGGACCAACTGAAGAGCTCATATGATGTATACGGTCAAAGCTGATTTAAGCCGAGAGGATAAAAATCAAAAAGGCATATCATGTAAGGTTCTTCGATATCTTTCGCTCACTCCTAGGCTTCAAAAGCTCTACTTATCCAAAAGTACTGTCGGACAGATGAGATGGTACAAAGAAGGGATTCGCAAGTACTCTGATATGATGAGTCATCCACCGAACAGCAAGGTATGGAAGCAATTTGTGCCATTATTTGCTCAAAAATCCTATAATGTCTGACAGGATCTATCTACGAATGGCTTTACATCGTACAGTCAAGTAGCGGCCCCTTATTCATGTTGATCAATCTTTATTACTCCATACAATCTTCTACTTGAGATGTGCATGAAAGAATATAACATCTTTCTTACATTAGTCAATCCTGGACCATGACATCTTGGTAGAAGCATTGATGCATATCTAAGACCTCTTATTGATGAGCTAAAATTCTTATGGTCTGATGGCATGCATACTTTTGATGCATCGAAGAAGCAGAATTTTGTAATAAAGGCTACATTAATATAGACCATTAGCAATTTTTCTATTTATGGAATGTTGTCAGGATGGAGCACTCATGAAAAACTTGCATGTCCTTATTGCATGGAGAATATAAAATTATTTCAGCTTGAGCATGGTCGTAAGCCCTGCTGGTTTGATTGTCATCGTTAATTCCTTCCCGAGCATTATCCTTTTTGAAAGTAGTGGGATATTTTCAAGAGAAATAAGATGGAGAAGGACCATGTACCCTTGCACCTTAATGGTATGAAAGTATTTCAGAGGGTATCCCAACTGGACAATGACTAGTTTGGCATGCTTTTTGACAAGCAAAAGCCTCAGGGATTTGGTAGAACTCATAAATGGGTGAAGCAAAGCATCTTCTGAGAATTACCGTACTGGTCTACCAATTTGATCGGTAATAACCTTAACGTCATGCATATTAAAAAGAATGTATTTGATAATATTTTTTATACTATTATGGATGTCAAGGGCAAGATGAAGGACAATCTCAAGGCTTAAGTAGATATTAAGAATATATGCAAGCATCCTCAGTTAGAGCTGGTTGAGGTGTCACTTGAAAAATTTTTGAAGCCAAAAGTTGTTAGAAACCGTTATGATTTCGTACATGTAGTTCAAAAATTTTTTTAAACACAAAATAGAGGAAATAAATAAATTAAAATATTTTTAATTTTAACACGTACTAGATCAGATCTAAAAATCATAGTATGGATCTTGATATGAACATTCAACCATGATCTGAAATCTGAAAAAGAAAAATAATCATTAGAAAAAATAAGTTGGAGATCGGATCTCCATACCTCGGATCCTATGGATGTCCTAGATTCTGATCATAGCCGCGCACTCACCCGGCCTCTACTGGTATCCATACAGAGATACCTAATCAGAGTATCAAGATCATCAATATGCTAGTAGCATGCAAATCTCGCTCCTCATCCTTAGATTAGATCTCTTCTTCTAGATATCGAAGAAGGAGATCACTGCACGAACTCTTTCGCATAGATCCGACAGGATTTAAACTAGATCACCATGAAGAGAAAAAAAAATCCTTCTTCTTTTCTTCTTCTCTCTCTTTT
This sequence comes from Elaeis guineensis, assembly GCF_000442705.2. Classification (NCBI taxonomy): domain Eukaryota; kingdom Viridiplantae; phylum Streptophyta; class Magnoliopsida; order Arecales; family Arecaceae; genus Elaeis; species Elaeis guineensis. The sequence goes on along the minus strand of NC_025996.2, from coordinate 123,604,489 downwards.
TTCTTCTTAGATTTGATCACCATCAGATCTGGGCATTGGATGAAGGGGAGAAGATAAGAGGAGGCATTGGGAAGAAGAGATAAGGTAAGAAAGAAGCCTTCTTATATCTCATGCACGCCACTTCTCCTCTCTTAATTTTTGTCACACCAACTTTCACATATTTCATGCCCAAACCCTTCTTAATGCCCAAGAGATCTAATCTCTTTAAATCATAGGCGTTCAAATCAAAATCAATGGATAGAAGGGCTTTGAGATAATGTTGTAATGTAAGAAAAAAATCTCCTCTCACAATTAGCGCATGTCCTACCTTCTCTAATTTTTTTTGTTGCACAAAAACTTCTTCCACACCCCAATCAAATATATTTATATCCTATTTTGAATTATATTCAAATAGAAAAAAATTTGGATGAGAAAGAATTCTAGATAAGGTGGGGCGCCAACTATTGGCACCCCTTCCCCTTTCACACGCACTAAGAAATAAGGATGAGAAAAATAATACCCCTCTTCTCTTCTTGGTGTGAATTCTAAAGAGAGAGAGTCTTAGAAGACCTAAGCTCTCCAAGTCAAGGTTCTTCTGATTCAAGTTGGGCCTTAATCGGGTTTAAATATAGTCCAAAACGAATCGAATTTAAAAAGGCTGTCAAGCATGATCCAATCAAGCTTGAAATTCAAACCTGATTTGGATAATTGAATCCAATTAATATTAAATTAAATTAAATCTAATTAAATTAAATCTGATTTAAATTAATTAAAATTTAACTCATAATTTAATTAGACCCAAAAAAATTATAACATATATAATTAAGTCCCTATGCTAACAATTAGCAGCTGCCAAAACTGTAATGATTATAAATTAGCAGTTTTTAAAATTCAAACAATCAATCCGATTGATAATTTGAATATGATCCAAGCCATTGATCAAGTCATGCTCCTTTTGTGTGTGACCCCTCAGGTTCTATTCTGTCTAGTGGTGAGACATACCGTGATCTCCATCACAGTATCATCGAAACTCTTTTCGATGGGCTAGAATAATTCCAACTCTCCTCAATTAAGATTGTTGATCCGAAAATGATCTTAGTGAGTTCTCATGATCCACCAATGACGTCTAGCAACATATAGTGGCAACCCAGCAAAATCAAAAAATAAACCCTTAGGTACAGTTATCATGTGATACAATCCCTCTATCGTGAGTCCCAACTTGATGGAGGTCATGGAAAACTCGTCAAACCCCATCATCAATCATATGCTAGATTGACTTAACTCGAGTTTATTTATAAATTCTGTGAAAACTCTTTTCTAGTATTCACACTTATTCTAGTCAGAGATTTTTTGAACTCAGTCTTACGAATCGCATAGGAGTGTAAGTGTGGTTAGCTCCCTTCTATACCCAAGTCCGTGTGTCTGGCAGCGTATGGAATAGGGACCAGCTTGCTTCTTGACATAAAATTACGTAGTACAGAAGGAAGCGCAAAAAGCAGTTTTCGACAATCGCCCTATGAAGACTTGCTTTCGCTGTGGCTCCGGTGGGTTCCCTTAACCAAGCCACTGCCTATGAGTCGCCGGCTCATTCTTCAACAGGCACGCGGTCAGAGATCACATTCTCCCCTTTTTTTCTATCAAGATCGATAGATTACATCTAAGTGCATCCTACTCCAAATAGCAAACCTGAACCTACAATAGCCAACATACACAGTGAGGGCCTGAATGGCTAGGAACTCAAAAAACGTACAGTCAAACTAAGTAGCCTCGCTGCAAATAGCCAACACACTGCAAGTCAAAGGATCGGTCACACCACTGCAGCATCGAGAAGACTACTGATGAGTGAGTAGACATCCAAGTAGTTTCTCGTGTTGGTCACACTCAGTATAAGTTATTCTCTAACAACCACCTACACTCTCACCCTAGTATCTCTACATTGCAGATTCAAGACTCATCTATCCCAAAGGGAGGTGATCCGTACACTGATCTTGAATGGATTGATCACTATCTACCGTGATGATCCTTCGATCGGAAGCATTTAAAAGTTAACCACTAATGATGTATGTCTCAAATTCTCAACATCTTGAGAATATACAAAATCATCTTTGTTAATTTATAAGATAAATCATAGACACATACGACATGATTGGTTATAAAAACTGCCCATCAAGTACAAAACATGTCCTGAAGAAAAATATGTGTTAGCCAAGATTGACTTCTAGGACACATATCTAACAAACACCACATGTACTAAAGTCAATCTGCCATATACCTGAGCCCCATCTTCTAAAGACAGGCTTTAGTGTTTAGCTGGCTAAGTGACTTGAGCCTACTACATCTAGTGAAGTTTACTCTCCTTACCTCCATGTATTTCTACTTGAGGTAATCGCATATATTTCTGCTCTATATGCATGAACTTCTGATGAGACTTTGACTCCTTAGTGAGGGCTATGAATCATTATCTTTGCAGTACAATGTCATAGCATCTAATGGTATGACATCTAGTTCCACAACTATCATAAGAATCAGATTGCATCCTGCACATCTACAGCATATTCAGCTTCCATTAGTCGATTGCTTAGAATCCTTCCAACATATTTAACTAATATAACTCGAGAATATATGCTGATGTAGATATTCTACCATTAATATGAGTGTATCCTCCCACTCTTAAGTCTAACCCTTCTTCAAAGATGAGGAATAATCTCTTAGTGGTTCTCAAGTACTCAGAAATATTTTTCACAGCCATCCAATGCTTCCTACCTAGATTCGACTAATATCTGCTCATGACTTTCATAGTAAGATATATCAAGTCAAGTATATAGCATAACATACACCTATGCCCAAAAGGATAATGGATCTCTCTTGAAGGTTCCAATGTTGAACCCTTTTAGCACCTCTTTTATATATTTGTTTGTAAAAATCAAACATCCTTTTAGGATCTATCTCTATAGACCTTTATTTTTAGAATGTTTGACCTAGATCTTTGATAAAAAAAAATTCTATTTGTAACCACATTATAAACGATGTCAATATGGGACCCTCCCATTGACCTTCATGTAACTATATGATTCCTCATATCATGTCGTTGTAGATTTTTGGATCATCCCTATGTTTCCAATCTCCCTCAAACACTTTCTCTGAATCCTTTGTAAGAATACCAAGTACCTTTCTAAAGGATGGAAGATCCTACTAGATCTACGAGGTGGAGGAAATACTACATATATTGGCTCATCTTAAATAGGTTGTACAAGTCCTGTGACTTGTTATTTTTAAATTTTTTTTTTTGAGTTCATCCTCTCACTATTTCTAAAAAAATGGTATGATTTCTCACAATCATATTGTGAACTACTGGAAAGAAAAAGTGACATCCCAAACTTTTTTGAGATACCCCATAAACAAGCTCTCACAGACCTATCTTTTAACTTATCCACCATATCATATCTCATGTGGTACGGTGCAACCAACTTTAGAGAAAATCTAATTTAAATTTTAGAAATTAAATCTTGTTTCTAAAGAAACAATAGCTAAATTAGTGATATTCATGATGGACTGGATCATATCTCATGCAGCGCCATTGCACCTCATAGATACATCATTGAGCTGAGGTGTATAAAGAGAATTCTATCATGAAATTATGCTATTCTCTTTAGATAACTGATAAATTTTTTATTAGTATTGCATCCTCAATTTGATCGAAGTACCTTTAGAATTTTTTGATTTATCCTTTTCTACTTCACATCTAAATTCTTTGAACCTTTCAAAGTCTTTTAGATTTGTATCTCACATACATACCTATACCATGATTGTTCATCGATAAAGGTGATGAAGTAGTGATAACCTCCTAGTCTAGCTTATCAAATGGGCCATGCATATCGTATGCGTGCTAGGATAAGTATCTCAATGGTCCTATCCCTTTAACCCACAAAGGACAGTTTGGTCATTAATCTTCAAAGAGATGATTCATAGACTAGATATGACTTAACAGTCAATGAGCCCAAAAAGCTCATTTTCTCCAGTCGGTAAATCATTTCTTCTCATACATGACTTAGTCATAAAAACCATTTATGTACTTTAGGTTATTTAGTTCTGGATCTCTCAGACCTAATAGTATTTACTATTTTGCTCAAATAAGTTCACAAATATATCACCATACAAATAATAATGAACTAAATTCGAAAGATAATCATCGAGATTAGGTGCCTATGGCCTCAGTGCAATGTTTGCACTATTGCCGACTCAAAAGAGTCACTTCACCTTTTCTCAGTCCTCTTTCTTTCTTAGATCTTATATTAAAGTACGTAATATACACTAGAGTCTAATGAAAAAGAAAAAATTGTAAGATCAAATTTAAGCAATATGACATACCTTCCAAAAGCATTTCAATGTTTCTTTAGGTTCTCCAGGTATGTACCTCTAAACTTTTCAAGGTCCCTTAGTTACCAGCATATCGACCAATTCAATTAAGGTGCTATAATATTTATTCATATAATAGTTTCACAAACTATTCATATGAATCAGAGATCACAGGACCAAATCTATTAGCAATTTCTTATGCATGATCATGTCGAGCTTTTTAAGCTCTTCAATGTCTTTGATCATCGATCATGGACAAACTACCCATCATGCATCTCATGCACTATGTGACTCTGATCATCTCACAACTATAGTAGATAAATCAGCATGTCATTGGCAATTTACATATCTTTATGCATATATTGGATTGCATCAACTATGAAATCCAATTTATAGCACCTAACCTAATTGTCAATATCCAACCATTTATCAAGTATAGCTCCTTGACTATGGATTGGACAAGCTAATGACATTAGGTTAATCTGGTCAAGAACATGGCTTTAATTTCTAAAAACTAAGAACTATTCTTAGATTTTCGAGCCAGAATATGTAATTGATTTCAATTAAGTAGTTGATATCTAGGATTTGAGTTAGAGGGTTGAAAGCTGAAGAATTGATCATAGAGAGTAAAGATTTAAGTAGATGATTATCCTTATAATAGTTTATTCTAGGAACTTTAAAAATAAATAAAGGCTCCCACTAATTTTTCGAGTCTCTCACACTCCTCGGATGGAGAAATAAAAACCCTAATACGATAAGTGATTCAAGTTGGTGCTGTGGTCCCATTGATGTACGGCACCTCATCTAACAGTTATTGGTACCACGTATATCAATGCATGGATAACTCTTTACCCAGATGCTTCTCCAAGCATATTGCAGCGACGGTCTCTAAGTCCTGTGGCCTCATCTAACAGTTATTGACACATTCTTTAGTTAGGTCCGATCCACTATTCACTAGCGAGTGTAAAGCCGTCATTGGATCCCTCACTTAATAGTTATTGGGCCCAACCCCATCTTTATCGTGGAGCATCTAATGCCAATAGAGTGGTTGTGCCTTTCCGATGCAACCAAACTACTAAAACTAGCCGAGAATGATCAATGCCAGAAAAAGCACCCACATCTCTATAATGGTAGAAAATTAATAGACTTAATATTTAGTGAGGAGATTTGAGTTCAGGTCTCTTCTAATTAGTTACATATATCTGATGTAATGACTAATCTAGTTTGGATCAGTACATTTCTTGTCTGACTAATTTAGTCGGCATGGGTGAACATAGATCAACAAGTAACTTAATACAAAACATAATCCCCCAAGATGGTCAGATAAATAAAGATGAGTGGGGGTTCTTCCATCTTAGACACTAATGAATTAGCCAGATCAGACAACGGAATCAATTAAATAACCACCATCTAATACTTATCTTAGATACCAAATTGATTGATTAGAATCAATTAGATTAACCTATAGACTCAGGCTCGAACTGTTGAGCCAAATTTGATCTTGACTTAATCAATTCACCTCACATGTGAATCAATTTAACCAACTATAACTATATTCAATTTTGAGCTCCTTTGACCTAATCCCAACAAACACTTGATTAGGTTTGATCAACTGCTCAAAATCAGAAAGGGTCTAACCTGATCTAATCAATGACCCTAGTTGTAGTTTAGTCTGTAAACCTAATTTGTTCAACCCATACCCAAAGTCCATATTTTATGCATTAAAATTTAGATCTTAAATTTATAATTTTAAATCTTAATTCTCAATTAAGTGCATTATGCATATGAGTTTAGATTTAGATCTCGAAATATTTTTTAATCTAAACCATTTATATTGTATCTCATACAATATCACTGTTTGCAGAATCAAGTCGACTCACCCTGATATATGAATCGACTTGTCACAGTGAGTCAGCATAACACTGAGATAGATATAAACCTATAGACCTAGCCTGTACAATTGAGTCGGTTCATCATCAAATAAGCTGACCTACCAGGGTCTCGAGTCGACTCCAATAAAAATGAGTCAACTTACCAAGCACTCGAGTCAATCCAATTGAGAATCGAGTCGACTCTACAGGCATACCAGTCATAGTTTCATAATTTCATGCAAATAAAGTCTAGGATTTTGGATCTAGGATTTTGCAAAAATTAAGTTTTAGATCATGTATCAAACAATATATCAAATATAATATTCTAACGATCTAAAATATATAAAAATACATGCATAATTTGATTTAAATCTATAATATGTATCATATTTAAATTTTTTATTCATTGTTCATCTTCATAAGAAATATCACAGTCGGCACCCCTACACGTCATAAAAGAGAACCCATCGAATGGGCAAGAGAAAGACTTTAATCCGTTCAATCCATACCTGAAGCCCATATTTTATGCATTGAAATTTAGATCTTAAATTTATAATTTTAAATCTTAATTCTCAATTGAGTGCATTATGCATATGAGTTTAGGTTTAGATCTCGAAATATTTTCTAATCTAAACCATTTATATTGTATCTCATACAATATCACTGTTTGCAGAATCAAGTAGACTCACCTTGACACATGAATCGACTTGTCATAGTGAGTCGGCATAACACTGAGACAGATATAAACCTATAGACCTAGTCTGTACAATTGAGTCAGCTCATCATCAAGTTTTGGATCTAGGGCTTTGCAAAAATTAAGTTTTAGATCGTGTGTCAAACAATATATCAAATATAATATTCTAACAATCTAAAATATATAAAAATACATGCATAATCTGATTTAAATCTATAATATGTATCATATATAAAATTTTTTTTCGCTGTTCATCTTCATAAGAAATATCACAGTCGGCATCCCTACATGTCATAAAAGAGAACCCATCGAATGGGTAAGAGAGGGACTTTAATCCGTTCATCATCTTATGACCAAATGGTCATGGTAACTATCCCAATTTGATTATTGAGCTACTAAGAATTTAATCTAACATATCACATATGTAATCAATTAAAAATGAGATCTAATTATCATTCACATGTCAAACGTATGAACAATAACTATGAATCTATGCATGTAAGAAAAATTTTAGTAATCATACTAGATCCAAATTAAACCCTAATTGATATATTCAGATCTAATTCTAATTTTAGATCTGAATAACTTATGATTTATTTTAGATTTGAAATAATTTTAGATCTAAAATAATCCTGTAATCATATTACAGAATGTAAAAATTCAGATCTAACCTTAATTGATGTTCTATATCGTTCTAGGGCAACCATTCAGCATAACAGAGTTATGCCATGACAACCTTATTTTAGAATGAATAAATCATCAATCTAACCTTCAAATCTAATTTCTACAAATCAAGTTTCAGATCTGAGAGATTTTCATGTTCGTATCAGAACCTGTGCTCGGATACCACTGTTGGAAAACCACTACGATTTCGTACATGTAGTTCAAAAATTTTTCTAAACATAAAGCAGTGAAAATAAATAAATTAAAATATTTTTAATCTGAATACATATCAGATCAGATCTAAAAACTATAGTATAGATCTTGATATGAATATTCAACCATGATCTAAAATTTGAGAAAAAAGTAATCGTTAGCAAAAATAAGTTGGAGATCAGATCTCCATATCTCGAATCCTATGGATGTCTCAGATTCTGATCGTAGCAGCGCATGCACCTGACCTCTGCTGGTATCCATATGGAGATATCTGATTGAAGTATCAAGATCATTGGCATACTAGCACCTTGCAGATCTCACTCCTCATCCTTGGATCTAGATCTCTTCTTCTAGATATCAAAGAAGGAGATCACAACGCCAACTCTTTCATGCAGATCCAACGGGATCTGAACCAGATCATCATGAAGAAAAAGAGAACCTTTTTTTTCTCTTCTTCTCTCTCTTTTATCTTCTTAGATCTGATCACCATCAGATTTGGGCATTGGATGAAGGGGAGAAGACAAGAAGAGGCATTGGGAAGAAGAGATGTGGTAAGAAAGAAGCCTTCTCATATCTCACACATGCCACTTCTCCTCAATTTTTTGTCGCACCAACCTTCACATATTTCATTCCCAAACCCTTCTTAACACCTAAGAGATCTAATCTCTTTAAATCATAGGTGTTCAAATCCAAATCAATTTATAGAAGGGCTTTGAGATAATGTTGTAATATAAGAAAGAAATCTCCTCTCACAATTAGCGCACGTCCCACCTTCTCCAATTTTTTTTTATCACACAAAAACTTTTTCCACACCTCAATTAGATATATTTCTATCCTATTTTTAATTATATTTAAATAAAAAAAAATTGAATAAGAAAGAATTCCAAATAAGGTGGGGCACCAATAGTTGGCGCCCTTCCCCTTTCACACGCGCTAAGAAATAAGGATGAGAAAAATAATGCCTATCTTCCCTTTTTATTGTGATTTTTGGGGAGAGAGTCATAGAGGATCTGAGCTCTCTGAGTCAAGGTTTTTTGATACAAGTTGGACCTTAATCAGGTTCAAATTAAATCCGAAACGAGCCAAATTCGAAAAGACTGTCAAGTCTGATCCAATCAAGCTTGAATTCCAAATCTGATTTGGATAACTTAACCCAATTAATATTAAATTAAATTAAATTAAATATAATTTAATTTAATTAAAACTTAATTCATAATTTAATTAGATCCAAAAATATTACAACATTTGAGATTAAGTTTCTGCGCTAACAATTAGCAACTGCCAAAATTTAACTATTACAGATTAACAATTTTTAAAATTTAAACTATTAATTCGATTGATAATTCAAATATGATTCAAGCCATTGATCAGATCATGCTCCTTTTGTGTGTGACCCTCAGGTTCTATTCTGTCTGGTAGTGAGATATACCATGATCTCCATCACAGTATCATCGAAACTCTTTTCGATGGGCTAGAACAATTTCAACTCACCTCAACAAAGATCGTTGATCCGAAAATGATCTAAGTAAGTTTTCATGATCCATCAGTGATATCTAACAATATATAGTGGCAACCCAGCAAAATAAAAAAATAAATCCTTAGGTGCAGTTATCGTGTGATACAATCCCTCTGAATCCTGACTGATGGAGATCATGGAGAACTCATGAAATCCCATCGTCATCATATGCTAGATTGGCTCGGCTCGAGTTTATTTATGAATTTTGTGAAAATCATTTTTCAGTATTCACACTTACTCTAACCAGAGATTTTCTGAACTTAGTCTTACGAATCGCATAGGACTTCTCTTTTTCTATCAAGATCGATGGATTTCATCTAGGTGCATCCTACCCCAAACAACAAATCTGAACTTACAATAGCCAACATACATAGCAAGATTCGAATGGCTAGAGATCAAGAGAACATGCAGTCAAACTAAGTAGCCTCATTGCGAATAGCTAACACACCGTAGGTCAAAAGACCAGTCATACCACTGCAGCATCGAGAAGATCACTGATGAGTGAGTAGACATCCAAATAATTTTTTATGTTAGTCATGCTCAGTGCAAGTTATTCTCTAACAACCACCTGCACTCTCACCCCAATGTCTCTACACTGCAAACTCAAGACTCATTTATCCTAAAGCAAGGTGATCCGTACATCGATCTTGAATAGATTGATCACTGTCCACCATGATGATCCTTCGATCGGGAGTATTTAAAAATTAACCACTAATGATGTATATCTCAAATTCTCAACACCTTGAGAATATACAAAATTATCTTTGTTAATTTTTAGGATAAATCATAGACACATATGACATGATTGATTATAAAGACTGTCCATCAAGTATAAAATATATCCTAGAGAAAAATATGTGTCAGTCAAGATTGGCTTTAGGGCACACATCTAACAAAAGCATCTTATACCTTAACATAAGAGCAGTTGAAGGGCATTTGTGAATGGTGTAAAGATTTTAAATTTTTAGATGGTTATACAAGTAATCTAACTCGATGCATCAATATAAAAAATTATAAATTCTATGGGCTAAAGAGCCATGACTGCCACATCTTCATGCAACGATTACACCTAGACTTGGCGTGGTCTCCTTCCCAACTTTATATGAATGTTTTTGACCATGCTTAGCCTTTTCTTCAGAGATATTTGTGCTACCGAATTATCCACCGACCACATCTCCAGTCTTGAGGCTAGCAGTGTAAAGACCATATGCAAGTTGGAGAAGATATTTTCTCCTAGCTTTTTTGACTCTATGGAGCATTTCATGATTCATCTGACATATGAAGCTAGAGTGAGGGGACCAGTGCAATATAGGTGGATATATCCATTTGAATGATACATGCATAGTCTCAAGAAAAAAGTGAAAAAGAAAGATCCGAGTTGAAGATTCTATTGTGGAGGCTTATATAATGAAAAAATTTTAAATTTCAACTAGCAATACTTTAACCTAAGTGTGCAAACAAAGCTAACTCAAGTGGGTCAACATGATGATGGTGGTGAGGGATCAAAGACAAAAATCTCAATATTTGCCTATCCTTCTCGTGAATTTGGGCACGAGGTTTGTTGGATATTGACTGATATTGAACTTAGATGGGCAGAGACATATATTTTGCTAAACTGCATAGAGGCCGACTCATATATTGAGTAGGTATCCATCATAATCTCAACTCTTTAATCACTTATCATCCTATACTTATCTTATGCATGTATAGGCAATATGATTAGATGTTGAGATGGGACAATCCAATGATATGCGAGAAAGAAATTTTCACTCAGTGCTTATAGAACTTTACAAATGGTTCCATCAACTGGTAAATGACCATTGTCATTTTATTTTATTTACTTTTTTTAATTTATTTCTTTTATAATATGCAAGTCATGCAAGGCAATGATTTCATATCTAGGAAGCTAGGACCATTAAATTACAGACCAATAAAGTACTTGATATGTTGTAATGGCTATAACATAAATGATTTCAAATTTCACATCTAGCAATATGAAAACCATAAAAGTATAATGAATAGTGATGTGTGTATAAAGGATAGCTGGTTGGCCGAAATGGAGAATAACTACTATGGAATCCTTGAAGAAATGATCAACTTGACCTATCCCTTAGGTGATAATAGTGTCATTCTATTTAAGTACTGATAGTTTGATACTGACAATTGTATGAAGGTTGATCCATGATACGAGCTTATTGAAATCAAACATGGATCAAAAGTATATGTTAATGACCCCTTTGTACTAGCCCAACAAGCTGCTCAATTGTATTATACTCCTTTTCCATCAAGGGAGAGAGGAAGAAAAGATTAGTAGGCTGTATGTAAGGTTAAGTCTCGAGCTATTCATTACATGCTTGAAGATCAAAAAGAGCCCTAATTACTAGAAAACTTGCAGGAAGATGAAACATTAGGGTTTCATTGGTCTTCAATAGATCTCGAGTTGGATACTCCAGAAATTCTCATACATGATGGCCAGCATGAGGAGGTAGATCCAACTAATTTTATTTTAAAGAACAATCCTATCCAAGAAGGAGAAGAAGAGGAAGAAGAAGAATAGAAAGAAGACGAAGAGGTGGAAGAAGTGGAAGAAGAGGAAGAAGAGGAAGAATTCGAAGAGGTGGAAGAAGTGGTGCATCCTTCTAAGGAAGTCACCTACAAGGCAAGTCCTGATTGAAGTTAGTTTCAATGCGGATCCTCTGATGCTCAAGTCAAATCACATAAAATAGAAGAGAAACATTTTTTAGAGAGATTGTATGCATACCTTGAGGGTCTCTTGGAGGCCGTTTTGTAGGCAAGGGCTGAAAGACCATTTTGGGCAGATTGTCTGATCAATTTGGATGTGATATGGTGAGATTTTCATTCAAGATCTCCGAGACTGAATAGTTACACTTGTCTTATCTATTTTGGAGTTAGCTGTGATGTTGTATGTATTTTTGAATTTGAAATAAATGCACAGGTAGGATCAGACCGGCTTCGATTGAGGAGGCTTCAGAGTGGTCTGATGAATATAGGCATTGAAGGAAGGAGGTGGTTGAGGCCAGTTGTATTCATTGGGATAAGGATCGATAGGGGCCAAAGTGTATCTGCCAACTACTATCAAAATCTCAGATCAACTTGTCCAGTTGTTAGCCTACTGCAGAAACTGGGATCGATTGGCGAAGTTTAGGTTCAAGGGTCGAAGTCTGGACTGATTGGTGAATGACCTCCTTCACATAGTCCTCCTATGATTTGGAGAAACATATCTCCGGAATCGGGCATATTCATCTTCAACAATATTGTGGTGTTGGCTCTTTACACTTCATCACATGCCTTTCCACTAGCTCACGTCTTCAGTCTGGTTGAGAAATTACCCCCTAATACTATGCAAGGCCAACGAGTTCAAATCCAACCTTCAAGATATTTTAAGATCTTGGTAGAATTATGATGGTCAAAGAAAATAAAATATTTATTAGTTTGATTGGCTTCAATTTAGATTCATAACTCATGATTCTCTTTCTCTTGAAGAATATGGCTAGTTTGAAGTAGGATAAGAAAATTCAATATTATTGCTTTATGTTTCATCAAAAAAATATTTTGATTTGTTAAATATTATTCGTTAAAATGCATTGATTCATTAGGTATATTCAAAACAATTATATAAGAATATCTTAGGGGAGAGCAAAAAGTCAGAGGACATGAAAATATTAGAATATAATATCATATTTTACATATAAAATAGAATTTTCTCATCTTTTGGTATATATACTAAACTATATTATGAGTTAGCTGGATTCAAACCATTTGATAATTTGATTTTGATTTAGCAAATTCAGTAACTATAATCAAAAAAAAAACTAATAACCAAAAACCAATATATAGTGGGCAAAAAATTTATATATGTCAGATAATATTATCTCAACTACGTGCAAGATGTCTACATCAATATCACCTAGGAACTCTCTCAAATATAGATCATCCAAACCACTATTCACCAAAGGAAATTGAAAAATTAGACCTCTTGACCATAATAATTAGATCCATTCCTATTGCTTGCCATGTCTAAGCATCATAACTAGAGAAGATCTGACGCTATTTGTCATGAATAAGACTTTAGATGGGCCAAAAAAGATCGATGCTTGCAATCGATTCACAACAAAGATCACCGGAGGATAGATCTTTGTTAATGAAAGCTGATCATTGTGAGAACCTTCGAAAGATATAAGACCATCATGGTCCTAATCCTTTCCTATTAGAAGTAAAAAGGAGGTAGTTGAAACTGGCTAAGGAGCCTAGAGCTACACTTTTCTTTAGAACCTCTCTCTAGAAAAGTTTTGGAAAGATAATCTTAAGTAGCAAACAGTTCTATATATCTTAGCTTCAATTATCTTTAATTTCAAGTTATCTCTTCCTAAAATTAACTATAATATTTCAGTATCATGATAAAATTTTACATCTAACCAAACATACATCAAGATTTAAGTATCTGGATCTCAAATTAGAGTGTACAACAAACTATATATAAATAACAGATAAAGCACATAACTCTAAGAAATCAACTTGAAGAAACAAAGAGAGAGAAGGAAAACTTGTAGATCTCATGAGAATGTCATAAAGGGATGCTTGATCAACATTGATGTATCCAACCCCAATCTTTGAGCTCCTTGTTGGAGAACTTGCATGCTTCTCTTGATACTTGATGACCTTTGTAAGGGTCTTGCCCATGACATTTGGGAGCGAGATACTATCCTTTGCAAGGCTATTATTGATCATAATATAGGTAATCTCTAAGTGCTCTGTTGTTACCTCCTGTACCTCAACTCCTCTCCATCAAAACTCCTTAAAGTAATTGTCTTCTTCTCCTCTGTCGATATCATCATCGAAGTCCAAAGGAAAAAGCCAAGCAATTTCTCTCAATCTTTCGGCCACTCTATCTTTATTTTGTAAAGGTAAGCGAGAACGATACAAGCCTTTGGATTCTGTTAATAGGAGACATTTGAAGCATCAATATTGCCAATATGTCCAGATAAAGGTTCTTATTTCATCACCAGTCCCCTTGCTATAATGGAGATAACATCCCTTTTTTTTAGTAGAAAATTCTACAATCTTTTCGCATTAGTTATTATTTGATGTTGTGGTAAGGAATTGATGTAATATTCAGTAGACCCCTTATTCTTCTAGGCACTCAAAAAATTAGTTTCTGTTAGAGTAAATTTTTACCTACTCTACTTTAACACTCATTTAATAGGCTAGATATATGAGATATAGTATATAAAATAATTTATGCACTCATCTATGGCTAGATGTGTTCAAGTGTGCTACAAAAAGACAATACATGAGACTAATTGTGTTAACACTTGACTGACACAGAGTGAGATAAAGAGGTTAGTGAATATAAAAGATATGAAAATATATTCCATTAGCTTGTGAAGTAAATTTCTAATCCATCTTTCTAAAACCATGTGCTGGTTATGGAGTTCATGGGTGGGTCTAGCACAAAATGAACCTTTAACCTAGTCCCTAGGTTGGTGTACTTTGGTGTATTCCTTTTTAACTTCTATTATCCATCCACATAACCTACAATTAATTATGGTTTGTTCCCATCAAAATTAGATATCTTTTGTTATAGATCAGAAGTGGTTAATCTCCATCTTTTCTGTCCTATGCTCACTTCACCTCTTAAGGTCTAACTACAATTAGAGTTGAACCCTAATCTCCATGCCCAATTAGCAATTAGCCTTAAACTCAGTATTGACACTCCCCTGCCTATGAAAGTGGCACATATTCCATATTTAGTAGTGGCAAAACCATAGTATCTCTCAAAGATAATGCTTTGAGGGGCACACAAGTTCATTCGCCCACAAATATTAATTTGGCAATTCCATACTGACCTCATATATATCAACAAATATCATGCAAGGCATTAATCCCATCATGCCAAAAGGCAAGATAATTGTTTGTCTACACATAATGGGAGCCATAGACTCGTTTCTCAAAAAAATTTTCTAATTTTATGAATATAAATAAATCTCTATTTTTATATATTTCTAGATTTTTCTATCTCCGATGCAATGTACAATAAGGTACAATGAGTTGTAAATTAGGGAGCAAAGAAGAGGGGACAAAGAGATCATGGAAAGAATAAAAGTCATGAGGCAACTTTTTATATCATGATGAAAACTTTTAATGCAACCATGAGAGGATCGTAGAAGCAATTCCCTCTCCCATCTATTTAAGGATCTTAGGGGTGTTCGGTTCGCAATCGGAATCAAAATGGGAATCGAAATCAGAATAGATTGGAATCAAAATCGGAATGGCCTAAGCTCCTGAAGTGTTTGGTTTGTGTTTGGATCAGAATCAGAATGGATGATTCTCATTATTGCTATTTGGTTCATTTGAAAGAATCAAAATCAAAAATATTATTTTTTAAAAATAATATTTTATTTATTATTATTATTATTATTATTATTATTATTTATAAGATAAAGGGGTGAGGGGGATTTATTTATTTTTTTTCCTTCCGTCTTCCTCCCTCTTCCATGGCATCATCGTGCCAACCCCCACCTCCGTCGGTGTGAACCACGCTGCCCCCACCTCTCCCCCCAACCCCCGCATCCCCTCCGCACCACATCCCGGCCCCTCTTGTGCCTCCTCTGCTTCTCTGCTTCCCCACCTCCCCCACCCTCCCCCCACTAACCCCCACCCACAGCCCGCCACTCCTCTGAGCCACCACCACCACCCCCTCCCCGCCTCCCGTGCCTCCTCCACTTCTCCATGCCACCCCTCCCCACCCTCATCCCCGCAGGATCAGTGCCTTCTCTAACCCACCCTCCCAAGTCCTTGGTGGTCCATGGCTCCCCATGCTACCCTGACCCCAGCAGCCCGCATCTCCTCCGAGCCACCACCACCCTCCAAACCCCTGATGGTCCACAGCTCCTCTGCCCTCTTCCCTCACGTCCAACACCGGTGCCTCCTCTCCGCTCTAGATCCCACCTACTCGGTCACCTCTCTAGTGAAGCCCGATGCTGTCCTCGACTTTCTCCACCGCTGTACAAGCCTCTCCATCCCCCAGCTCTGCCACTTCGTCTGATGCCGCCCCTCCATCGTCACTGCCGATGTCCCCTCCAACCTTCTCCCCAAGCTCTCCCTCTTCCATTCCCTCCCCTGGCCACGACGCTCGCACCCCACATCCACACCCGGTGAGTTTTTTTTTTAATCACATTCCAAATTTTGACTACCTTGAGGTGAAGCCAGATTCGGCTATAGAAAGGAATGGATCATTCACATTCCTTTCTGGAATGAAAATCGAAATGAGATTCCTCCCAACCAAATACTTGGAATGGGAGCCATCCATTCTGATTTCCATTCCAGACCTTAATTATCCCAATCAAATGCCCTCTTAGTGGATCAAATTGTAGTAGTACTAATCATTTTACCTTATGAGCTCGATCTTAAATGTAAATCTTCTAAGAAATTGAATAGCTAAATATGTTTTTTGTCTTCTTCTGTAGTTATTTTATGTTTTCTTATTTTTTGGAGGACACAAGCTTAGATCGATTAATAATTAATGATCATTCATTAACCAAAAGGAAAATAAAGTATCAACCACAACCTAAGTTGGGCCTAGCTACAATCATGAATTTAGTACTCAAAGATCAACAAAGTTGCATGTTCTATTTCATATATGGATAATATTTATATTGCAATCAGAAAAGGATTGCTGCCTATAAAATTATAATGGGAAAAACTTATGTAGCTTGAATGTTCCCCATCATTTTATTAATATAACAATGGGGATGGCATGTAATATAGATGACCTGGCATCTTACCAAGCCAATCAGAATACATCGAAGAGATGATCTGGCATCTTACCAATCCAATCAAAATACACCATGATAATTTAAAAAACTTGGAGTTGCAGTCCTAACAAGTCACAACAAAATAAAACTCTTTCTATATGTGTGTGTGTGTGTGTGTGTGTGTGTGTGTGAGGCTTGTCAGCCACATTCTTAATAGCTTAGGGTAAACAAAGCAGCAACAGATTTGATTTCTTGATTTCAGTCTCTAGCTATCTCTATTTGGCTGCAAATGGATGTTTTAATGTCCAAATTGTCTTAGCATTGTTAAAAAATTCTCTATTGGCTTATCTCTTGCTTTAAGAAAGCAAGAAACTTGTGTTCAAAAGTGAAAGTATATGTATGAAATTACATATAAAATTTTATGAGAGAACAAGTTATATAGGAAATACAAAATAAGAATTGTTATAAAGGGAATTACAACCATCCATGCTTGCACTTGACGGACACCAGTATATATCTAAAAATATAGGCATATCCAATCTTAGAAAATAAATATTAATATAAATATCAAATTAAAGGTAAAAAACTAAATGGACAAAATCAAAACTAGGGGGAAAGTTAGGGGCCATTGGTTTGGTGAGGGGAAAGTATTTCCAGAGAAAGTGTTCTACCCCACATAACGACCATTGTGCTGTGCTAACTAACCTTTAACCATAATGAATAAAATAAGTAAATTTGGGGATGAAATGTGCACTAGTAATCCACCATAAGTGTCATGTGAAGCATTTTGCATGTAGTGATGGAAAATTGGATGACAACC
The DNA here is from genome assembly GCF_000442705.2 of Elaeis guineensis. Lineage (NCBI taxonomy): Eukaryota > Viridiplantae > Streptophyta > Magnoliopsida > Arecales > Arecaceae > Elaeis > Elaeis guineensis. Next base: position 123,586,602 of record NC_025996.2, on the reverse strand, counting down.
TAGACTAGTTTCAGAATAGTTTTGCTTGATTTAAAAATTATATAAGATTTTTCATTGATTTATTATTATTTTATTATTTTTAGATTTAAATTAAAGGAATGGAATTTAATCTTAAATTTGGGTATTTATTAAAATAATTAATGAGATACATAGTTTTTACTTGAATTGTAGGATGATGTTAAGTAAGAGACCTATCACGTTGAATTAGTATATCGCATAAGATCATGGTTTTTATTAGATTAGTGGGACCAATCCAGGAGTAGTTATGATCGAGTATTATTCTATTTAGTGGGAGGTCTCCTTCTTAATGGGGTTCTTTTTTCGATAAAATACTTGATTTATGGGTTTTAGCATTAAAGGTTGGCCATAATTGCTGGTTCTAGTGCATGCAATATATTAGCATTTGTAGGTAAATATTATTGTGGTGAGTAACTATGCTTTATGACAGTCAAATGAGATGTGAATGTATAATTATTTTTTGTTAATTATGGTTTGAACTTCAATGTCTAGACATGATACGTTAGGATGCTTTTACAAGATCACTGTAAAAGGATTAAGCACCTACAAGCCATCTATTTTTGTATATTTCTTACATCAAAAGGCCACAAGAAACTAATTAAGATGCATCAAAATGACGGCGATATAGGTCAACAGTAACAACCATAATCTCTTCGAAAAAGATTATCTAAAAGATATTTATTTGGACTCTTTGATCCTGTATAAGTATCCAAGATCTATTCAATGCATAGTTAATATGGGATTAATCATATATCCACATAAGTCCTGATATACTTTTTCTTTAAGCTCGGGCATCCTCGCTAGGTTAAGAGTCCAAATCCATTCAAATCCAACCACAAACATAATAATGAGCTCATGGTCAACCCAAATGAGCCCCTATTGCAGTATCTTCTAGTCTATATGGGTCGTGCGCTAAATATGCTCTGATATCATTCTCAAAAATTCAGTACCTCATCTAAAAAGGCTAGCCAAAAGATATTATTTAGATTTCTTAGCTTTATATATAAGTACTCAGAACATATCGATTGCATAGTCAACGTAAGACTAAATAAATGCATGCACATATCCTCATATCGACTATTTTGTTTATTTATTTGTGGCACCACCATCACTACATGGGATTTTGATTCATTTCTTCAGTATCAATTACTTAACATAATTTCCTACATTTTTTCCCATCTAGTTGTCATATATTTCATATATGGGACGAAATTTGTTATTGCATGCATGAATACATATACTGAATATTATTTCTATGATATGCAACCATAGTATCCTAGTTAGTAGAATACTGGAGCTGACTAGATCCCTCAGATGTTAGGTGTAGATGAGGGCAAGTACATGTGTTAGTCATTATAGTTCTTCACTATCCACTTCGTGGGGTACTAGCAATTCAACTAAATTGACAAAGAGTACACCAGCCACCAATAGATAAAGCTCAATTCTTTCATCAAGACAATTTTCATTCGCTCTAACAATGATTGGCAACCAATCAGTCTTGAGTAATTTACCTGGTCTAGAAGGAAGACGCAAGTATTTGATAGCTAAACAGTCTAACTTCACATTCAAGTAAAGAGGCACAGCTAAATTCCAGCATCTCAATCCGAGCCCGTTAGAACTAGAGAATATTTGGAACTATTAATAGACAACCATGAAATCTAAAATAAGAGAACCTTGCTATTTCTAGCCTGCTACAAATTAGCTTTACAGAACACCATAGTATCATCATCCAACTTTAAAGGAACTATTTTTTTTATTAGTCATATTATTTCCAAAACCATTGGTCAAAGAATTTCTGTGTCAATAAAAACATTCCGGACAACATATCATCCACTAACATGAATAAAAAAGGATATAGAATATCTTGTTGTTTGAGACCCCTTTTACAAGGAATCTATCATCCTAGCTTACCATTCAAAAGAACTCCACAGCAGCCTGGCATTAGACAACATTAAATCTAGCAAATCCATTTTTCAGAAAGCATCTATTTTGCATAAGAACGATCAAGAAGTCCTAGTTAATCATATCACATATTTTTTCAAAGCCTAATTTCAAGAGTCTTGGATTCATCATAAGTAGAAGATACAACTTCTTGAGCAGTAGTAAAGCAGTCCAAAACCTATCATACATTTATAACAGCAAACCACTTTCCCAAATTAACTCATAGTGGACACCTTTCAATCTATCAGCCAAAACTTTGTTACAATTCTTTGAATTCCATTTGATGAACTTTTAGGCCGGAACTCTCTAACAGAATTTGCATCCTCTGTTTTTAGAATAAGTAAATTAAAATGAAGTCCATACTTCTTAAATAATTTTTGCGAGAGTTGAGCTCCTCAAAGATTTTAAGTGTCTTTCTTAAACAAAGAGGGATATTCTTGATAAAAAATCAATAGAAAACTATCTTGGCCCGGGGCCTTTTCCTCCCCTAATTCAAAGGTAACTAATCTAAATTCTTCTTTCTAGAAAGGATTATCTAGACTTACATGCTTTCCAGCTAGATTCTTTATGTTTGCCTTATAGGAATTCAAATGCTCAGGTTAGGTGTTGCAAACAATTTCTCACTCATGTCCCAAAAGAACTAAAATAATTTCTGACTTGGTCTCTTTAGCCATCATAAGTACTTGATGATGCAAATTAGCTCATGTCTCACTATGCTCATGCTCTTTTTCAAAAAAAAGAAAATAATAGTCCCACTTTTATTGAATAAACCTCTCTTGGCATACTTCTCTACTCTATTTAAGGAAGAAAGATGAAAATAGTATCAGCCAAAAGTCGGATTGATTTTATCAAGTTATGTAATTCTTGCAATTGAGTCTTTGGATTCATCCTCATTGAAGGATCTCTTGCACATAATCCATGTATAATCATAAACAACTCTCTCTTATTTTGGCCATGGAATTAAAAGAATAGTCAACAAATTCCCATGAGTGAAATCAAACAAAAATCATCGCTTTGTCACAAAAGAGGGATTTCATACAGATTTTATTTTTAAGTAAAATTTAAAATTTGCTTATCCCATTTTGGATTAGATGATGCCAATTCAAAATCGATTACTAACTTCACAAATTGATGTTTTTCACTTCTTATGAGGACTCTATCAAAAGATATATTGCGAATACGGCATATATGAATGTTCAATTATAGATGTACACATTTTGTGGGATGGGCAAGAGCTAGGCCAATGGCAACTAATCTGGAATAAAATAGACCAATGCTCAAAATACTTGTCCATCCTCTAAGATTCTCTTGAGTCCAACTTTGAGTTTTGATTACTATTTTATGCTAGTCTTTTTTATTTTGTGAGAAAAGTTTCCGACTGATCTTTGGTTCCAATGTCAACTCAAGTTAATCAATACAGTATCTTTTTGCACACCAAGTTCTTTCCTTCCACCTTTCATTTTGTTGTCATACTAACAAACCAATCCAAGTTTTATCTTGCCATGAGCACTGTTGCTAATTTCCACAAAATCTATACATTTGCATATAACAATAAGTTTTGGGGATATTACCAAAATATTTGAAAGTCTTAACCCTAAAGACTATGTATAGCATGATTAGCATCCTATTCATTAAAGTTAGACCTATAATGGAAGAGAAATATTTTTGAATCATAGCATAGAAAAAAAAGGTGATAAGTAATTCCTCAAGCTGAACAAATGCTACAACCATCTCTTGTTTATGGAACAAATTCCAAAAAATTGCAGAATTCATCACTAAATTCTAAATATAGAAAACATGCATGTTTAGCATTACTCTTATTGGGGGAAACAATTCATACAAACATATCTCTATCATGCCATATTCTTGGAATATACTCACCAGAAATACTCCGTGATGATGTGGGTGTTATTCTCAGATGGTTTTACTTCTTCAATAGCGGTCTCAAGAAACAAAGATAATATATGAAATAAAATTGTAGAGAGACATAATAGAGGGAACAAATAGGATGGTAAAATTAGTATCTCATGGCACAAATTCACAATACTTGAAAGTATTCCAAGCTTTATAGTCATTAATAAAATTTTGAATCACGAAACATGTTCAGATCATCCTGCTAAACAAACTAAAGAACAAAACTAATGACAAGATCTCACAAGCAAGTTGGTGTCGAAAGTTAGCTATAACTTATAGGTTCTATCCACTACCTATCTAGTTTAGCAATCCTACTCAGATAAGAGCTGAAAATTTAATTGGTTTCCTTGTCCACACTTTCACTCAAAGAGCCATGGGTGTTGCTTCCGAATCTCTTCCTCTTCCTCTGTAGTGAAGTCATTCTTAATGTTGAAAGTCTTACGAATCTCTTCAACATGCTTCCCCCTGATCATGTTAGCCGCTTGTTCGCATGCAAGGTCTAAGAGACCCTTGATTTCAAGATAATCAGCAGCCTGAAATCAACATAGCAAAGGTTAAGTTATCTTGATTTTTTTCTCCATATGGTTCGACAAACTTAAGACATCACATGGAAAGATGATTAGGATGAGATACAAAAAAAAAAAAAAAGGCAATTATCTAGAGAACATTTTAAAATTTTAAATCTCAACCCACTGAAGAGCAATGTGTTCATCAACAATGGAAATACAATTTTTGGTGTTGAAACAAATAATGAGGTAGTGACTGAACTATAATTTAGAACACATAATTTAATTCATTTTTGAAAAAATGAGGGTCAAACTTGGCAATTTAGTTCTCATAACACCACAGCCTCTATCAAATGGGGCAAAGAAAGGATGCCATTTGAAAAAAAAAAAAAAACGAGAAGAAATGGAGACCAACATGTGTTCATCAAAACATGTTTATCTCAGACAAAATTATCTAATTAACTAGCAATATGATTATATATAGAAGATATAAACTATAGAAGAATGTATTTGATGCTTCCAATGAAATATTGACGGTGTTGCCCAGCACTTTTCTCCAAATAATTAAGAAATAATGAAGAAGATCTAAAGAACATGAGATAACACTCGAACCTCACATATGGATTAGCTCCCGTTTTATAGATTTTAGAGAACCTGCTTATATGAATAAATACATACCCAACGAGACAAGCTAGTTTCATACATAAGCATGTTATAATAGATGAGGGCATATAATGTCAGTATCCATTTTTGTACGGTGGTCTTAATATTAAAATTTATGCAGGTTTATTCTCTGTTATTCATTGTGGATTGTATTTAATTTGCTCTTTGTAATGTGGTCTTGATATCAAGATTTATCTACAAACAATTGGATCATTCTCTCTCCAAAATGTTTAGGCATATAGAATCTAAATTAGAGATAATCTACTGAATAATTCTTAAATTAAATTTATTTTAGATTCATGCTCTCCTTTCTCTAAAACTAAACACAATGATTCCGTATCATCCCCTAATATGATACTTTCAATTTAACATATCAAACTTCAAGCTTCTTGAATGTCAAAAGTAAAACGCTGAAGGCTATCATCCAAGCCCAAGAGAAAAAAGATCCCTCCAGACCAGGAAAGAGAGAGAACCGGAAAGACTGAGGATCTCACCTGAAGAATGTCATAGAGGATGGTCTGATGTACATCAATGTACGTAGCATCCCAGCTCTTGATCTCCTCATTGGGATTATCATATTCGTCGAGTATGCGGGTGGCACCGGCATGCCTCCTGCAGTACTCGATCACCTTGGCGAGGGTCCTGGCGTCGACGTTGAAGAGGGTCCTGGCGTCGACCTTGGCATCGACGTTGATGTTGATCATCTTCGACTGCCTCGCCGTTGCCACCTCCACTTCGAACTCCTCACCATCCGAGCTTCTAAGAACAATCTTCTTCTCTTTCTGAGCCGCCAACGACATCATCTACGTCTTTTCTCTCAATATTTCGCTCCCTCGCTCTGTATTTCTGGAGAGGAGAATATAGTGGTTATTTATTGGGGAGAACAATATCAACTTCATGTCAGAATACGAATAAGAGATTAAAAGGGAGGGCTCCTGAGACGATTGGGATCGTGACTGGTCCAGCTGGGCCAAGCTTGTCCCTGCACTGATGGGGCAGCGAACCAGCTAAAAACAGGGCCGAGCATCCTTTGCGCGGTCGTTTTCGGGTCCCAGCTCTATCGCCAACGAACAGGGCAGCGAAATATTTAGTCTAATATACGGATGGGTCTTGTTGGTTTCGGTGTTTGTGGAAGAGGACCAAATATGAGCCTAGAGATGCTAGGATGGGATGAAAGAACTGAGAGATGGAAGAGAACTTTATTTTATAGGCTTCAATACGAATTCTGAGATACCTATCCAGCAGAATCCCTATTATTTGGTTGTTAGTTGAGTACTTTAATCTAATTATAGTTCATATTTCAAATGCTATTTGATACATTAATTACTTATAGAGTCCCAATGATTCACTAATTAATTGATAACATATATGGTTAGGTGTTCCCATTATAACTACGTTAATTATACATTCATAAGTTGATACATATATATAATATTATCTATTCATTTACATACACATGTATGCATACAATGTATGCATACGTATGTGACCGCCTGTTTATGGATACTTATCCAATAATATGTTTCATATAGAATGCATACGTCTGTCACTGCCTGTTTATAGATACTTATCCAATAGTGTGTTTCATATAGAATAATTGTATTCAGATTTGGAATTGTAAATTTTTTGAAATATTAATTATCTAATCTTTTAGGGAGGTTTTTGAATATCATATAGCAATTGGTAAAATTATTTTTCTCTGTCTCTCTCTCTATCTTTTTTTTTTTTTTTGATCTTTCTTAATCTTGACATGGTTCCTAAAGCAAATTATCCCATAAAATACTCTCTAATGAACTCAATGCTATTCAAGATGACATTTTCAACTTCTTGCTCTCCATACTGTTGCATGATTGAATTAAAGGAGAAAAATCACTTTCAAGATTGAAATATTCTACTGACAAAAAATTTTAACAACAAAATATAACTTTAGATGTTCAAACAAATAATAATGACTAAATATATTTTAGCATATATGTAAAGATAAATATAGATAACACATGTATGCATATATTTGAGAAAATAAAATTAAGATCTAGCAAGTTAATTCTTATGGTATGCTTACTTTTATCATATTAGCCAAAGAACCAATACAACAACTCCACGCAAACAACATAGAAACCACTATATAATTTTTAAATCATGAATCTATTAAATCGATATCTCATGGTTTTCAATGTATAATATTAAATATATCTAAAGAAGATGGTGAATCACTTGGTGGTCGACTTATGCATGAACCATAATTTTTCAGAGCTCAAAAAATCTATTTATTCTAATTGATCAAGCCCTCAAGGTCATCTTACACGTGAGCACATTATATTAGGTGAAAGAAAAAAAAAATCAAATATCCAAATGTACAAAAGAGGGGTTAAACTAGTGAGATATTCTTTCTAATTTATTCATAATGAATTCTTGCTACTTTTCTCTAAATTTATCATGCAAGATCACACATTAAAATCTACTTATAGGCCATGGACTTAATCTCTCTCTCTCTCTGAAAGTATGTGTGTGTATAATATATCTATATATATAGTACTTGCATGCATTTGTGCGTGGGTAATCGACATTAAGCTAAGACCCTATACAAGGATAATAAGTTCAAATCCCACCTTCAATACATGTCAGGATCTTAAAATAATTATAATGGTAAAAAAAAAAATTTATTAGTATGCTTGGTTCTCATTTAGATTTGAAACTCATGATTCACTTGCTCTTAATAAATGCAGCTACTTTAAAGTAGGATAAGAAAATCTAATTTTATTTCTTTACATTTCATAAAAATATTTTGATTTGTTAAATATTATTCTTTAAAATATTTTGATTCATTAGGTATATTCAAAACAATTATATAAGAATACCTTAGGAGAGAGTAAAAAGTTAGAGGTCACGAAAATATTAAAAGATAATATCTTATTTTACATATAAATAATTTGCTTAACTTTTGGTATACTAAATAGTATTAGGAGTTAGTTTGATTCAAACCATTTGATAATTTGACTAGGATTTACCAAAGATTTAGCAAATTTGGTAACTATAGCATGAAAATAGAACTAATAAATAGGCTTTAAAAAAAGTGCAAAAAAGCCAACACATAAGAAGCCTAAAACCAATATATGGCTGGCAAAAGCTTAAAATATTATCTCAACTATATGCAAGATGTCTATATAAATATCATAGTGGAACTCCAATCAAACATCGAGCACTCAAATCTCTGTTCACTAAGAAAAACTGAAAAAAATTAGACTTCTAGCCCATAATTAGATCCATGTTTATTGCTTGCCATAGGCATCACCACTATAAGGAAGATTTGATTCATTCTGTCATAAACAAGGCTCTAGATGGGCTAAGATAGATCAATGCTTGCAATCAATCCAAGACAAAGATCATCGGAGGATGGATCTTTGTTAATAGAAAATGATCTTTGTATGTCTTGGAGGGATACGAGATCATTATGATCCTGATCTTTTCTTATTAGAATGAAAAAGGAGGTATTCTCTTGCTGAAGCTGACTAATGAGCCTAAAGCTATACTTTTCTTTAAAACTTCTCTTTAAAATTTTTTTGGAGAAGATAATCTTAACTAGCGAACAATTCTTATGTCTTGACTTAAATTATCTTCAAATTCAAGCTCTCCCCTCTTAAAATTAACCATAATAATTCTTTATCATGATAGAGTTGTACATCTAACCAAAAAAATATATCAAGATTTAAGTATCTAGTTCTCAAATTAGAGTGCAAATCAAACTATATATAAATAACAAATCAGGCATGTAACCCTAGAAAATCATATTAAAGAAATAAAGAGAGGAGGAAAACTTATAGATCTCATTAGAAGAAGGCTATAAAAAGATGCTTGATCAATATTGATTTATACAACATCCCAATCTTCGAGCTCCTCATTAGAGAACTTGGTGTGCTTCTCACAACACTATGACCTTTGAGAGCATCTTCTACAATGTCATTATTGATCACAATGTATATCATCTTTGATTGCTTTGCTATTACCTCCTCTACTTTAAACTCCTCGCAATCCAAACTCTTTAAAGTGATTGTCTTCTTCTCCTTTGTTGATGCCATGATCAAAGTCCAAAGAAAAAAGCCATGCAACTTATCTCAATCTTTCAATCACTCTCTCTTTATTTTGTAAAAGAAGGTGAGAATAATAAAAGCCTTTGGATGCTATTAATAAGAGATATTGAAAGCATCAATATTGCCAATATATCTAAATAAAGGACATCATCTCATTACCAACCTCCCTTGCTATAATTGAGTTAATGTCCTTTTTTTTTGTTATAAAAATGCTACAATCTTATCAACTTAGTTATTATTTGATGTCACAAAATGGAATTGGTGTAGACTTAAATGATGCAACACAAGTGTCATATCTCCATCATAAAGATTAAAATTAGAAAATTTAATTTATACATTTATATTAAGAAAATAACACCTCCCCCTTCCCAAGAAAAAGACCTTCTTAGGATAAATAAAATTCATAATATCTATGAACTATTAAGAACATAAGTTGTTCTTTTGACCCCAAGTTAACAATGGAATTCCTCATATGCTATAGCAAAAATCTAATTTACACCCTTCTTAAGGAATTTCTTGGGAAATTGTAGAAGCACTTTCATATAAAGTAGACCCCATTTTTCTTCTAGATGTTCAAAAAAATATTTTTTATTGGAGTAAGTTTTTATCTATTCTACTATAATACTCATTTAACAGGCTAGATGTATACGATATAGTATACAAAACAATTGATAGACTCAAATACAGCTAGATGTGTTCAAGTATCTTACAAAAGATAACATATGAGATTAATTACACAGACACTTGATTAACATAGAATGGGATGAAGAGTTTGGTAAATATAAGAGATATGTAAAGACATTCTATCAAAGATGCATGTGAAGTAAATTTCTAATCCACATTTTCAGAATCATGGGTTGACCATGGAGTGTAGGGGCTAGTTTAGAACAAGATGAACCTTTAAGCCTAGTCCCAAGGTTGGTGCACTTTGAGGTATTCCTATTAAATTTATATCATCCTTCAGTATGGTTAGTCCGAGCCATCAAAATGAAATATCTTTGCTTATAAAAATTAGGGGGGCTAATCTCTACCTATTCTACCCTATGCTCACTTCACCCCTCGAGGCCCAACTATAACTAGAGTTGAACCCATATCTCCATGATCAGGTGGCAAGGGGTGATACCAAGCAAGCAAGGTTCAAAGGTGTCAAATTAAATATGGCAAAATCTTCTATGGGTCAAGAATATTTCTTCATGTGCATAACATTAATTATATGCATGTATGTAAATCTGATCTATAAATAGTGTACCTCTACCTGTTATCTTTTTGCCAACTAGCTTTAGTTCAATCATTAGCAATCCTCTCCCTAGAAAAGTGGCTCATAGTCCATATCTAGTAGCAGCATGCATTTGTCAAAGAAAATGCTTTGAGGGGCGCACATAAGTTCATTGGGCCACAAATGTTAATTTGGCAATTCCATAAACAACTAACCCCATTTATAGCAACAAATATCATGAGTTGAATTACTTCTTTCATACCATAAAGCTAGATAATTGTTCATCTACACATAATAGGATCCATATACTCATTTATCAAAAAATCTTTTTAAAATTATGAATATAAATAATTTACTATTCTTCATATACATGTCTAGATTTTTCTATTCCTAGTGCAATACACAATAAGCAACAAGGGTTAATAAATTAGGGAGGGAAGAAGAGGGGACAAAGAGATCATGGGAATGGATAAAAATCATGAGGCAACTTTTTGCATCATGTGATAAAATTATAATGCATGTAACTATGCAGAGGTCATAGGAGCAATTCCCTCTCCCATCTATGTAGAGATCTTAGTGGATCAGATTATAGTAGTGTTGATCAATTTATCTTATGAGCTTGATCCTAAATGTAAATCTTGCAAGATAAATTGAATAGTAAAATATATATGTTTCTATCTTCTTTTGTAGCTATTTCTTGTTTTCTTACTTTTTTTAGAGGAAATGGACTTAGATCCATAAAAAATTAACAACCATACATTAACCAAAAGAAAATTAAGGTAGTTACAATAAATCTTGCTTAAGCCTAGCTATGATCATGAATTTAGAACTCAAAGATCAACCTATAATATCTATATTGCAATGGAAAAAGATTACTACCGATAATATTTTAATGGGAAAACTTTATGTAGCCTTGGCCTAGCATGCTTACACCCCACTTTGATGTGTTATATTGCTTACTGGATTGGTATAGCTTATTATTCTTTCTTTTCCTATTTGTCAGATTTTGGATCATGAATTTCTCTAAACATTCCATAGGAAGTGTGCTTGATTTCTTGGAGATGTTCATGTTAGTTGGTCTCCTTATAAGTCTAGCTTATATTTGAGGATTTTTTTATTTGGATTGAATATTACTAATATTTTGAAATTTAATGACTCAGATTATCTTGTATGATTCACTTTGCAAGCATACGGCATTTATTATACTCTGGGTTCGAGGTGTGACATATAAAATGATATCAGAGCTTAGATTTAAGATTATTAAGAATTATAATAAGATTATGCCAGAAATAACAATATCACTTCAAGAAATTAAAGTATTAGTGACAGTATTTCTACCATTGCTAATAGTCTTTATTAGCAACAGCATTATCGATTGTAATATCTAAATCACTAATAATATTTTTATCGATAGCTATTAGTGATGGTATTTTTATCATCTCTAATAATCATATTTATCTATAAAAAATCATGACCATAAAATAAGCCATCACAAAAAAAATTATTAAAAAAATTTATTTATTAAACTTATTAGCGATGGCACTAGTTATCATTAGCGATGCTATTATTAGTGATAGATTTTATCGTAGTAAAAAAATATATATTTATTAAACTTATTAGCGATGGCCAAAAGATTATTAGCAATAAAATTTACTATCGCTAATAATCATTAGTGTTGGAACTATTAGCGATGAAATTCACCATCATAAAAATAAAAAAAAAAATTATTTACTAATTAGCAATGATGGAAATAATACTAGCAATAATAAAAAAAATATTTATTAAAAAATCATTAACAATGGCACTATTAACGATGGAATTGCCATCATAAAAATTAAAAAAAATATTTATTTTTTAAATAATTATCATTAGGGTATCATCACAATAGACCATCTTGATCCGATACCCTAGTTATATAGATCAATAAAATTTGATTTCAATGGTCACGAATGACTGCATGATGATCTGATAGATAGAGTCAATCGATAGTTTTGAAAACTGACAATGATGATCAGAGTGGTATTTATAGTATACTATAAAAAAATTATTTTAATCAAATATTATTATCATGGTCAATTTTGTACGGGATGATTTGGACTGTCAAATAAAAAATGAATGATTAAAAGGCCAAACAACATCTGATTATAAGATAATTTTTTAGATAAATGATCTTTACTACTATTTTGATCATTTGTACGATGGTGATCATAAAATTCAGATCATGCATATATGAACCATCCACGTTAAGTAAATCTTACAAAAGCACAAGTATAATTACTTAAGGACTTTAAGAATGAGTATCAAGAGACATATACTTTTAGATCATTTATATATGTATGATCTAAATTTTATGATCACCAATGTACAAATGATCAAAGTAGTAGTAAAGATTATTTATCTAACAAATTGCCTTATAATTGGATGCCGTTTGGCCTTTTGATTACTTATTTTTTATTTAACGGTCCAAATTATCCTGTGCTAAATTGATCATGATAATGATATCCGATTGAAGTAAAATTTTGATAGTATACCATAAATATCATCAAGATCATTGTTGTAAATTTTTAGATCCATCAGTGGTCTCTATTTATTAAACCATCATGCGGTCGTTCATAGCCGTCGAAATTAAATTTTAATGATCGACATACCTAGGACTACTGGATCAAAGTGGTCTTCTGTGACAATACTCTAACAATAATTATTTAGATAATGAATGATAAAGATGGGCTTTAAATTTCAAAATTATACCATATTCAGAGAAAATTAAAAAAAATTATAATTATAATAAATTAAATTTTTTTAAAAAAATTGGTTATAATTATAATTAAATTAATTAATTATCGATGGTTATGAGAGATGATTGAATTTTTTATCATTAATAATTTTGAAAAAGTTTATTTAAAAAATTATGAAAAAATATTTTTTTTCTAATAAAAATATTAGCAACAGCTTTAGCGATGGAAGATGCCATCGCTAATAGTTTTACCAATAGCATTAGCGACTAAAACATTACCGTCGCTAATAATTTTGTAAAAAAATTATGCAAAAAAATTATGCAAAAAATACTTTTTTCTAATAAAAGTATTAGCGACGCCTCTCCTTTTTTAGCGATGGATTTTATCGTTGCTAATGTTTTTACCGACGGCATTAGCAATGGCCACTTTGCCATCACTAATACTTCCACATATTACCAAACACAAGGGGAAAAAAATTTTGCTCACACGCTCACCTCTCGCTGGCATCCAAACCCCCTCAACCCCCCTTTCCTCCCTCCTCACCCCATCCCTCCAACATCCCATGACCCCAACGTGCTGTCCTCTTGTTGGCATCCAAACCCCCCTAACCCCCCTTTCCTCCCTCCCCACCTCATCCCTTCAGTATCCTGTGGCCCCGACGTGCTCTCCTCTCGCCAACATCCAAACCCACCTCAACCACCCCCAACCCCCCTTTTCCTCCCTTCTCGCCCCGTCCCTCCGGCATCCGCAGCCCCAAGCCCGCGTCCCTCCACGCTCGTGGCCTCCCCAACCCCACCAACCTCGATGTTGCCGGCCCAACCTTGCATCCCCAAGTCCACACCCATGACCACCCCGACCCCACCGGCCCCGACATCGCAGGCCCAACCTCATGCCCCTGCCCCTACCCCACTGCCCCCAGCTCGTGGCCCCACCCCACTAGCCTGACCCTGCAGCCCCGACCCACGCCACCTTCCAGCGGCCCCATCCCTGCACCCTCATCTCCAGCATCCCATCCCCGAGCTAACATTCCATCCCCAGCCGTCCTCTCGCCCTTCAGTCCCTGTACGCTAGCCCACCTTCTATTGTGAGCATTAGCGACGGCATTAGCGATGGCTAATATGGTCACTAGAAGTTATTTTATTTTATTTAAATTATGTTAATTAGTTTAATTATATATTCAAAATTATTAATTAAATATTAATTTAATTAATAGATAGATGTTAATTAATTAATTTGAAGTATGAAACTTGGGGTCTCGACATGTAGAGCACTCGACTGAAGAAGTATCAGACAGCATTGCAAACACGGGGCCAGAGTTTGCCTTGTGTGCTCGAATCTTCAGATCCCAACTAGCATCCAAGACATCCAGCCTCTGTGCGCCCTGCATGCTCAGGCCAAAGGAAGGTGCCGGTCAGCATGCATTGTGAACATGGAGCCAGGGTGTGCCCTGGGCGCTTCGGCCTTGGGTCCTAGCTAGCATCCAAGGTATCAGCCCTCGCACACCCTATGCAATCAGGCCAATGGAAGGTGTCAGCAGCATTGCAAACATGGGTCGGGGGCGTGCCTTGCATGCTCGAGCCTCGACTCCCAATCAATTGTCTAGGGCAGCCAATCCTCATGCAAGGCTGAGTGCATATTCTATAGCATCCCATAATTAGATGTTAATTTAAGTAATTAATTAGGTTTGATTTAAAAAAAAACTGCATTGCATGAAACTATAGACCCATCATTTGATTAATGTACATATTCTACCGTATCCATACATTTATATATTTTTTGTATGGATGAAAGAATTTTGTACATTAGTCAATTGATTGTCTAGTATGGATAGTTTAGGAAATAAAAAATATTCTATAGGTCATTACAATAATTAAACGGTATACTAAGGGTTCGAAAGAAATTTCAGACAATATTTTTTTTTAGTTCTCCTCACATATCTTCAGTCATGTGGAGAGAACTTAAGAGAAATACTGTCAAAAATTTTTTTGATCTTGTTGCATATCATTTGATTACTATAATTGACCTATAGAATTAATGTATTTTCTGAATAGAATAGGACCTTCTATACCTATTAGTTGATGACAAGATGATTTGTGATGTAAGTTATTTTAAATGCTAAAATAATTAATTAGCAGTTGCTTTGTATTCATGTATATACAGAATTCTTAGATAGTGTGCCATGGATCGTAGTTGGATGGACCGTCGAGTAGCCAATGGGATGATTTTTGCTGAATATAGAAAGGGTATAGAGTACTTCTATGATTTTACTTTTAGAAATGCTGTATCTTACATCAAGGATGGACTTATTGCCCTTAAATAGGTGTGAAAATAGAAAAATATTTGATAGGAATATAATTACTATCTATTTGTATAAGAGTGGACTTATGCCCAATTACAAGCATTGGTACCTGCCTAGAAAGATGTGGAAAAAAGTTGTAAGGGTTAGAAGCAAGCAAGACAGGGACATAGATAGAATGGGAGACATGACTATGGATGTGGCTGACCTGAATTTAACTAAGATGTGGAGGGATGATCCAGAAGCTGGCAGCAGCAATTTCTACCGTATGCTGATGAACCACTATGGTCGGGATGTGAAAACACACTGTAGTATTAGCTGTGTCAGAGTTGTTGAATTTGAAAGTCGAGTTTAATATGATAGTCAATTATTATGATAGGATGGTAACAATAATAAAGAAGATGCCACCCAAGGATGAGAAGCTTGTTGGGAGCTTCTATACTTCAAAAAAATGATGAAAGAATTAGACATGGGATACAGAAGATGGATGCATGCCGTAATGATGGCATACTTTTCTACAGAAAGACCAATTGAAGAGCTCATGTGATGTATACGGTCAAAGCTGATTTAAGCCGAGAGGATAAAAATAAAAAGGCATATCATATAAGATTCTTCGATATCTTTCACTCACTCCTAGGCTTCAAAAGCTCTACTTATCCAAAAGTACTGTCGGACAGATGAGATGGTACAAAGAAGGATTCACAAGTACTCTGATATGATGAGTCATCCATCGAACAGCAAGGAATGGAAGCAATTTGTGCCACCCTTTATTTGCTCAAAAATCCTGTAATGTCCGATAGGATCTATCTACGAATGGCTTACATCGTACAGTCAAGTAGCGGCCCCTTATTCATGTTGATCATCTTTATTACTCCATACAATCTTCTGCTTGGGATGTGCATGAAAGAGTATAACATCTTTCTTGCATTAGTCATTCCTGGACCATGACATCCTGGTAGAAGCATTGATGCATATCTAAGACCTCTTATTGATGAGCTGAAATTCTTATGGTCCGATGGCATGCATAATTTTGATGCATCGAAGAAGCAGAATTTTGTAATGAAGGCTACATTGATATAGACCATTAGCAATTTTTCTATTATGGGATGCTGTTAGGATGGAGCACTCATGGAAAGCTTTCATGTCCTTATTGCATGGAGAATATAAAATTATTTTAGCTTGAGCATGGTTGTAAGCCCTACTGGTTTGATTGTCATCGTTAATTTCTTCTCGAGCATTATCCTTTTTGAAAGCAGTGGGATATTTTCAAAAGAAATAAGATGGAGAAGGACCATGTACCCTCTCACCTTAATGTACGAAAATATTTCAGAGGGTATCTCAACTGGATGATGACTAGTTTGGCATGCTATTTGACAAGCAAAAAGCCTCAGAGATTTGGTAGAACTCATAAATGGGTGAAGCAAAGCATCTTCTGAGAATTATCGTACTAGTCCACCAATTTGATCGGTCATAATCTAACGTCATGCGTATTAAAAAGAATGTATTTGATAATATTTTTTACACTATTATGGATGTCAAGGGTAAGATGAAGGACAATCTCAAGGCTCAATAGATATTAAGAATATATGCAAGCATCCTCAGTTAGAGCTAGTTGAGGTGTCACTTGAAAAATTTTTGAAGCCAAAAGTTGTTAGAAAATTATAATTTCGTACGTGTAGTTCAAAAATTTTTTTAAACATAAAATAGAAGAAGTAAATAAATTAAAATATTTTTAATTTTAACACGTACTAGATCAGATCTAAAAATCGTAGTATGGATCTTGATATGAACATTCAACCACGATCTGAAATCTGAAAAAGAAAAATAATTATTAGAAAAAATAAGTTGGAGATCGGATCTCCATACCTCGGATACTACGGATGTCCTAGATTCTGATCATAGCCGCACACTCACCCGACCTCTACTGGTATCCACACGGAGATACCTAATCAGAGTATCAAGATCATCGATGTGCTAGTACCTTGTAAATCTCGCTTCTCATCCTTGGATCTAGATCTCTTCTTCTAGATATCGAAGAAGGAGATCGCTGCACGAACTCTTTCGCACAGATCCGATAGGATGTAAACCAGATCACCATGAAGAGAAGAAAAATCCTTCTTCTTCTCTTCTTCTCTCTCTTTTTTCTTCTTAGATTTGATCACCATCAGATCTGGGCATTGGATGAAGGGGAGAAGATAAGAGGAGGCATTGAAAAGAAGAGATAAGGTAAGAAAGAAGCCTTCTCATATCTCACGCACGCCACTTCTCCTCTCTTAATTTTTTGTCACACTAACCTTCACATATTTCATGCCCAAACCCTTCTTAATGCCCAAGAGATCTAATCTCTTTAAATCATAGGCGTTCAAATCCAAATCAATGGATAGAAGGGCTTTGAGATAATGTTGTAATGTAAGAAAAAAATCTCCTCTCACAATTAGCGCATGTCCCACCTTCTCTAATTTTTTTTGTTGCACAAAACTTCTTCCACACCCCAATCAGATATATTTATATCCTATTTTGAATTATATTCAAATAGAAAAAAATTTGGATGAGAAAGAATTCTAGATAAGGTGGGGCACCAACTATTGGCACCCCTTCCCCTTTCACACGCGCTAAGAAATAAGGATGAGAAAAATAATACCCTCTTCTCTTCTTGGTGTGAATTCTAGAGAGAGAGAGTCTTAGAAGACCTAAGCTCTCCAAGTCAAGGTTCTTATGATTCAAGTTGGGCCTTAATCGGGTTCAAATAGAGTCCAAAACGAATCGAATTCGAAAAGGCTGTCAAGCCTGATCCAATCAAGCTTGAAATTTAAACCTGAATTAGATAATTGAACTCAATTAACATTAAATTAAATTAAGTCTAATTAAATTAAATCTGATTTAAATTAATTAAAATTTAACTCATAATTTAATTAGACCCAAAAAAATTATAACATATATAATTAAGTCCCTGCGCTAACAATTAGCAGCTGCCAAAACTATAATGATTATAAATTAGCAGTTTTTAAAATTCAAACTATCAATCCGATTGATAATTTGAATATGATCCAAGCCATTGATCAAGTCATGCTCCTTTTGTGTGTGACCCCTTAGATTCTATTCTGTCTAGTGGTGAGACATACCGTGATCTCCATCACAGTATCATCGAAACTCTTTTGATGGGCTAGAATAATTTCAACTCACCTCAATAAAGATTGTTGATTCGAAAATGATCTTAGTGAGTTCTTACGATCCACCATGATGTCTAGTAATATGTAGTGACAACCCAGCAAAATAAAAAAAATAAATCTTTAGGTACAGTTATCGTGTGATACAATCTCTCTATCGTGAGTCCCGACTTGATGGAGGTCATGGAGAACTCGTCAAACCCCATCATCAGTCATATGCTAGATTGACTCAACTCGAGTTCATTTATAAATTCTGTGAAAACTCTTTTCTAATATTCACACTTATTTTTGTCAGAGATTTTTTGAACTCAGTCTTACGAATCGCATAGGACTTCTTTTTTTCTATCAAGATCAATAGATTCCATCTAAGTGCATCCTACTCCAAATAGCAAACCTGAACCTACAATAGCCAACATACACAGTGAGGACCTGAATGGCTAGGAATTAAGAAAACGTACAGTTAAACTAAGTAGCCTCACTGTGAATAGCCAACACACTGCAAGTCAAAGGATCAGTCACACCACTGCAGCATCGAGAAGACTACTGATGAGTGAGTAGACATCCAAGTAGTTTCTCGTTGGTCACACTCAGTATAAGTTGTTCTCTAACAACCACCTACACTCTCACCCCAGTGTCTCTACATTGCAGACTCGAGACTCATCTGTCCTAAAAGGAGGTGATCCGTACACTGATCTTGAATGGATTGATCACTATCTATCGTGATGATCCTTCGATCAGGAGCATTTAAAAGTTAACCACTAATGATGTATGTCTCAAATTCTCAAACCTTGAGAATATACAAAATCATCTTTGTTAATTTTAGGATAAATCATAGACACATATGACATGATTGGTTATAAAGACTGCCCATCAAGTACAAAACATGTCCTGAAGAAAAATATGTGTCAGCCAAGATTGGCTTCTAGGATACATATCTAACAAACTCTCACTTGTACTAAAGTCAATCTGCCATATACCTGAGTCCCATCTTCTAAAGACAGGCTTTAGTATTTAGCTGGCTAAGTGACTTGAGCCTACTACATCTATGTGAAGTTTACTCTCCTTACCTCCATATATTTCTACTTGAGGTAATCGCGTATATTTCTGCTCTCTGTGCATGAAGTTCTGGTGAGACTTTGGCTTCTTAGTGAGGGCTATGGATCATTATCTTTGCAGTACAATATCATAGCATCTAATGGTATGACATCTAGTTCCACAACTATCATAAGAATCAGATTGCATCCTACACATCTACAGCATATTCAGCTTCCATTAGTCGATTGCTTAGAGCCCTTCCAATATATTTAACTAATATAACTCGAGAATATATGCTGATGTAGATATTCTACCATTAATATGAGTGTATCCTTCCACTCTTAAGTCTAACCCTTCTTCAAAGATGAGGAATAATCCTTAGTGCTTCTCAAGTACTCAAAAATATTTTTCAGCCATCCAATGCTTCCTACCTAGATTCGACTAATATCTGCTCATGACTTTCACAGTAAGATATATCAAGTCGAGTATATAACATAACATACACCTATGCCAAAGGATAACGGATCTCTCTTGAAGGTTCCAATGCTGAACCCTTTTAGCACCTCTTTTATATTTTTGTCTGTAAAAATCAAACATCCTTTTAGGATCTATCTCTATAGACCTTTATTTTTAGAATGTTTGACCTAGATCTTTGATAAAAAAATTCTATATGTAACCACATTATAAACGATGTCAATATGGGACCCTCCCACTGACCTTCATGTAATTATATGATTCCTCATATCACGTCGTTGTATGTTTTCAGATCATCCCTATGTTTCCAATCTCCCTCAAACACTTTCTCTGAATCCTTTGTAAGAATACCAAGTACCTTTCTAAAGGATGGGAGATCCTACTAGATCTACGAGGTGGAGAAAATACTACATATATTGGCTCATCTTAAATAGGTTGTACAAGTCCTGTGACTTGTTATTTTTTAGAAATTTTCTCTTTGAGTTCATCCTCTCACTATTTCTAAGAAATGGTATGATTTCTCATAATCATATTGTGAACCACTGGAAAGAGAAAGTGACATCTCAAACTTTTTTGAGATACCCCATAAACGAGCTCTCACAGACCTATCTTTTAACTTATCCACCATATCATATCTCATGTGGCATGGTGAAACCAACTTTAGAGGAAACCTAATTTAAATTTTAAAAATTAAATCTTGTTTCTAAAGAAACAATAGTTAAATTAATGATGTTCATGATTGATCGGATCATATCTCATGCAGTGCCATTGCACCTCATAGATACACCATTGAGCTGAGGTGTATAAAAAAATTCCATCATGAAATTATGCTATTCTCTTTAGATAACTGATAAATTTTTATTAGTATTGCATCCTCGATTTGATCGAAGTATTTTTAGAATTTTTTTGATTTATCCTTTTCTACTTCACATCTAAATTCTTTGAACCTTTCAAAGTCTTTTAGATTTGTATCTCACATACATATCTATACCATGATTGTTCATCGATAAAAGTGATGAAGTAGTGATAACCTCCTAGTCTAGCACATCAAATGGGCCATGCATATCGTATGCATACTAGGGTAAGTATCTCAATAGTTCTATCTTAACCCATAAAGGACAGTTTGGTCATTAATCTTCAAAGAGATGATTCATAGACTAAATATGACTTAACAGTCAATGAGCCCAAAAAGCTTATTTTCTCCAGTCAGTAAATCATTTCTTCTCATACATGACCTAGTCAAAAGAACCATTTATATACTTTAGGTTATTTAGTTCTGGATCTCTCAGACCTAATAGTATTTACTATTTTGCTCAAATAAGTTCACAAATACATCACCATGCAAATAATAATGAACTAAATCCGAAAGATAATCATCGAGATTAGGTGCCCATAGCCTCAGTGTAATGTTTGCACCATTGCCGACTCAAAAGAGTCACTTCACCTTCCCTCAGTCCTCTTTCTTTCTTAGATCTTATATTAAAGTACATAATATGCACTAGAGTCTAATAAAAAAGAAAAAATTGTAATATCAAATTTAAGCAATTCGACATACCTTCCAAAGGCATGTCAATATTTCTTTAGATTCTCCAGGTATGTACCTCTAAACTTTTCAAGATCCCTTAGTTACTAGCATATCGACCAATTCAGTTAAGGTGCTATAATATTTATTCATATAATAGTTTCACAAACTATTCATATGAATCTGAGATCGCAGGATCAAATCTATTAGCAAGTTCTTATGCATGGTCATGTCGAGCTTTTTAAGCTCTTCAATGTCTTTGATCATCGATCATGGACAAACTACCCATCACGCATCTCATGCACTATGCGACTCTGATCATCTCACAACTATAGCAGATAAATCAACATGTCATTGGCAATTTACATATCCTTATGCATATATTGGATTGCATCAACTATAGAATCCAATTTATAGCACCTAACCTAATTGTCAATGTCCAACCATTTATCAAGTATAGCTCCTTGACTATGGATTAGACAAGCTAATGACATTAGGTTAATCTAGTCAAGAACATGGCTTTAATTTCTAAAAGCTAAGAACTATTCTTAGATTTTTGAGCTAGAATATATAATTGATTTCAATTAAGTGGTTGATGTCTAGGATTCGAGTTAGAGGGTTGAAAGCTGAAGAATTGATCATAGAGAGTAAAGATTTAAGTAGATG
Source organism: Elaeis guineensis (assembly GCF_000442705.2). NCBI lineage: Eukaryota > Viridiplantae > Streptophyta > Magnoliopsida > Arecales > Arecaceae > Elaeis > Elaeis guineensis. The sequence goes on along the minus strand of NC_025996.2, from coordinate 123,564,361 downwards.
ATTATCCCTATAATAGTTTATTCTAGAAATTTTAAAAACAAACAAAGGCTCCCACTAATTTTTTGAGTCTCTCACACTCCTCGAGTGGAGAAATAAAAACCTAATGCTATAAGTGATTCAAGTAGGTGCTGTGGTCCCATTGATGTATGGCACCTCATCTAAAATTATTGGTAACACATATACCAATGCATGGATAACTCTTTACCCAGATGCTTCTCCAAGCATATTGCAGCGACTTGGTCTCTAAGTCCTATGGCCTCATCTAACAGTTATTGGCACATTCTTTAGTTAAGTCTGACCTCCTATTCACTAGTGAGTGTAAAGCCGTCATTAGATCCCTCACTTAATAGTTATTGGGCCCAACCCCATCTTTATCCTGGAGCATCTAATGTCAATAGAGTGGTTGTGCCTTCCCGATGCAACCAAACCACTATAACTAGCCGAGAACGATCAATGCTGGAAAAAGCACCCGCATCTCTACAATGGTGAAAAATTAGTAGACTTAATATTTAGTGAGAGATTTGAGTTTAGGTCTCTTCTAATTAGTTACATATATCTGATGTAATGACTAATCTGATTTGGGTCAGCACATTTCTTGTCTGACCAATCTAGTCAGCATGGGTGAACTCAGATCAACAAGTAACCTAATACAAAAATAATCTCCAAGATGGTCAGATAAATAAAGATGAGTGGGGTTCCTCCATCTTAGACACTAACGAATTAGCCAGATCAGACAACGGAACCAATTAAATAACCACCATCTAATACTTGCCTAAGACACCAAATTGATTGATTAAATCAATTAGATTAACCTATAGACTCGGGCTCGAACCGCTGAGCCAAATTCAACCTTGACTTAATCAATTTACATCACATGTGAATCAATTTGACCAACTACAATTAAATTCAATTTTGAGCTCCTTTGACCTAATCCAACCAACTCTTGATTAGGTTTGATCAACTGCTTAAAATCAGAAAGGGTTCTAACTTGATCTAATAATGACCCTAGTTGTAGTTTAGTCTCTAAATCTAATTTGTTCAACCCATACCTAAAGCCCATATTTTATGCATTGAAATTTAGATCTTAAATTTATAATTTTAAATCTTAATTCTCAATTGAGTGCATTATGCATATGAGTTTAGGTTTAGATCTCAAAATATTTTCTAATCTAAACCATTTATATTGTATCTCATACAATATCACTGTTTGCAGAATCAAGTCGACTCACCTTGATATATGAATCGACTTGTCATAGTGAGTCGGCATAACACTGAGACAGATATAAACCTATAGACCTAGCCTGTACAATTGAGTCAGCTCATCATCAAATAAGCTGACCTACCAGGGTCTCAAGTCGACTCCAATAAAAATGAGTCAACTCACCAAGCACTCGAGTCAATCCAATTGAGAATCTAGTCGACTCTACTGGCATACCAGTCATAGTTTCATAATTTCATGCAAAAAAAGCCTAGGGTTTTGGATCTAGGGTTTTGCAAAAATTAAGTTTTAGATCGTGTGTCAAACAATATATCAAATATAATATTCTAACGATCTAAAATATATAAAAATACATGCATAATCTGATTTAAATCTATAATATGTATCATATATAAATTTTTTATTCACTGTTCATCTTCATAAGAAATATCACAGTCGGCACCCCTACACGTCATAAAAGAGAACCCATCGAATGGGCAAGAGAGGGACTTTAATCCGTTCATCATCTTATGACCAGATGGTCATGGTAACTATCCCAATTTGATTATTGAGCTACTAAGAATTTAATCTAACATATCACATATGTAATCAATTAAAAATCAGATCTAATTATCATTCACATGTCAAACGTATGAACAATAACTATGAATCTATGCATGTAAGAAAAATTTTAGTAATCATACTAGATCCAAATTAAACCCTAATTGATATATTCAGATCTAAAACTAATTTTAGATCTGAATAACTTAATTTATTTTAGATTTGAAATAATTTTAGATCTAAAATAATCCTATAATCATATTACAGGATGTAAAAAATTCAGATCTAACCTTAATCGATGTTCTATATCGTTCTAGGACAATCATTCAGCATAACAGGGTTATGCCATGACAACTTTATTTCAGAATGAATAAATCATCAATCTAACCTTCAAATTAATTTTTATAAATCAAATTTCAGATTGATAGATTTTCATGTTCGTATCAGAACCTGTGCTCGGATACCACTATTAGAAAACCACTACGATTTCGTACATGTAGTTCAAAAGTTTTTCTAAACATAAAGCAGTGAAAATAAATAAATTAAAATATTTTTAATCTAATACATATCAGATCAGATCTAAAAACTATAGTATAGATTTTGATATGAACATTCAACCATGATCTGAAATTTAAAAAAAAATAATCGTTAGCAAAAATAAGTTGGAGATCAGATCTCCATATCTCGAATCCTATGGATGTCCCGGATTCTGATCATAGCCGCGCACGCACCCGACCTCTACTGGTATCCATATGGAGATGTCTGATTGAAGCATCAAGATCATTGGCATGCTAGCACCTTGCAGATCTCACTCCTCATCCTTGGATCTAGATCTCCTCTTCTAGATATCAAAGAAGGAGATCACTACGCGAACTCTTTTATGCAGATCCGATGGGATCTGAACCAGATCATCATGAAGAGAAGAAGAACCCTTCTTTTTCTCTTCTTCTCTCTCTTTTATCTTCTTAGATCTGATCACCATCAGATCTGGGCATTGGATGAAGGAGAGAAGACAAGAAGAGGCATTGGGAAGAAGAGATGCGGTAAGAAAGAAGCCTTCTCATATCTCACACACGCCACTTCTCCTCCCTTAATTTTTTGTCGCACCAACCTTCACATAATTCATGCCCAAACCCTTCTTAACACCTAAGAGATCTAATCTCTTTAAATCATAGGTGTTCAAATCCAAATCAATTTATAGAAGGGCTTTGAGATAATGTTGTAATATAAGAAAGAAATCTCCTCTCACAATTAGCACACATCCCACCTTCTCCAATTTTTTTTTATCACACAAAAACTTTTTCCACACCTCAATTAGATATATTTCTATCCTATTTTTAATTATATTTGTTGGGTATAAAATACCCCCCCCTCGATCGAAGTTTGTAAAAGACCGATCCTTCGGGGCTCTTCTGGCCGACCTTGTAAGTGGTGCCTCTCCGAACTCCCTCGGCCGTCCGGACTTCTCCAACAATGGACTTCTGCATTCACCCACGGGCCACCCCAAATCCTCTGGGCCTACTGACAGTCGACCTCCTACAGCAGCCAACCATTCCCCGAGTCTCTCCTGGACTTCTTCTAGCCACGAACGACCCTACTCCGAACTTCTTCTGGGCTTCGTCAGCATCCGAGCTTCTACGACAACTGTCCTCGCCCGAGCTCCTACAATAAACGACTCCCTTTCGACCTCTCATGAGAATCGAAGCCCGTCCGAACTTCTCCAGTGGATGGATTTCGTCGAGCTTCTATGACGGACGAGCTCGAGCAATTGGGTCCCTGCGATAGCCGATCGCCTCCGATGTCTGCCGAGCCTCTCCAGTGCTATCCGAAGTCCATCATCGGCCGACCTTCTACCAGGCTTCCCATAAAATGAACTTCCCGGTGGACGATCTTCGGATGAGCTTCCACATCAGATAAATCCAGACGGACTTTCCTAGCGATCGGACTTCTCCAGACTTCGTCAATAAAAAATCTCCATCCGAGCTCCTACAGCAGGTGACTCCCGCCTGAAAGGTCGGCACCCGAAGTATCCGACAATAGTAGATTTGTCACGACCTCGAAACATCCGAGCCTCTCCTAGAACGATGATGTAAAGAGCCATTCTGCTCCATCAAGCATCCCAGTCAAGCTTCAACCGATGGATTCCATGCAGCTGCACCACTCTCTGACAAGCCACGACAAGAGCTACCATCCTGCTCCACTCTCTGCAATGGATTCCATGCAGCTCCACCACTCTCTGACAAGCCAAGACAAGAGCCGCCATCCAGCTCCACTCTCTGCAATGGATTCCATGCAGCTCCACCACTCTCTGGCAAGTCCCGACAACGGACACCACCACTCTCCACAACAAGCTCCACGTGGCCCTGAACGACCCCTGACGCCACTACTCTCCGTAACAAACTCCACACGGCTCTGAGAGGTCCATGACCAGACGGTTACAGACGTCGCTGTCGGTCAGTTACACCCTCCGTCTATAAATAAGGACCCCCAGATACGTTCTTCTCTAAGCTGGTAACTCTATCTCGAAACTCTACCAAAATTTTCGCTCGAGCACTCCATTTCTGTTGAAGCAGAGTACTGACTTGAGTCGGAGGATCTTACCGGAGCACCCCAACTCCGGTTTAGACTTTCTTTGCAGGTCCAATGGCGGCCGCGGTCATCCCAGCTCTAGCTTCTCCGACTTCGATGGAATTCTGCACCAACAGAATTGGCACTAGAGGAAGGACGTGTGTCTTTGCAGTACCCTTATTCTTAAAGGAGTGTTCAACGAACTGATTTTGGTCATCTTCTCCGACATCCTCTTCTCCTTCTTCTACTAGATCTTCACCCGATGCCTCCCCGCAAAGCAACCACCAGGCGATCCACGGTCTCCGCGGTCAGATCTCAGGCTCTGGCCTCACCTTCAGTTTTCAAGCTCCTCCTCCTCCTCCGGCAACGGCAGTTGGCACGAAGCAATTCGACCTGCTGGTTCAGCAGGTCAGAGGCCTCACTGAAGTGGTGCAGGCCATGCAATAGCAACAACAGCCGCAAGCGTCAGTGCGGTTGGAGAGAACGTCGCCGAAATTCCAAAATCGACGGTAGGGCGGGCCACTTGGGCCAGTCACCCCGTCTTTCCCAAAAGATAAATCCGAGGGTGGAGAGCCCTTAGTCCGATCATGATTCTACTCCCAGAGGATCTCTACCTCCATTCTACCCGAAGACCCTCAAGACCCTCGTCGAGAGGACTTCCTGGATCGAAGGCTCCAAGAGATGAACCGACGGATCGAAGAACTCCGCCATGCTCCCCCTGCTTATGGTGAGGACATCTGTACTGACCCTCTCTCTCAAATGATCATGCAGGAACGATCCTGCCAAACTTCAAGCTCCCCCAATTCGAAAGCTATGACGGGACCTCAGACCTGATCGACCACCTGGAGGCCTTCTGGACAATGATGCTGCTCCATGGTGCCAGACGCCATTCTGTGCCGAGCTTTTCCATCCACCCTGAAGGGAGCAGCAAGGAACTGGTACTCGACGTTGAAGCCGGATACCATCTTTTCCTTTGATCAGATGAGCCACAGTTCGTGGCTCATTTTGTTAGTAGCCGGTATCTCCGGAGAGGTTCGGAGTCCCTCATCAACATCAAGCAAAGGGAGGGGAATCCATCCGGGCTTACGTCAACCGTTTCAATGTCACTGCGTTGGAGGTCCGAAACTTGGACCAATCGATCACGATGGCCGCTCTGAAAGGCAGCCTTCAGAAGAACGACCTTCTGTTCTCCTTGAAAAGAAGTACCCCAAAGATTTTGCTGATTTGCTGGCTCGGGCCGAAGGATATGCCCGAGCAGAAGAAGCCTTCAAGATGAAGGATGAGGAGATCACGAGAGAGCGGTAGACGCGAGACTCGAGCAAGCCCGCAGTTGAAAAAGGGCGAGTGAAGCTCGCCACGCTCTCGAACTCCTTCCGGGCACAGGCACGCCCGAACTCCTCCCTGAGCTCATAAATAGAGAAGCCAGACCGTCGAGTTCGACAAGGCTCTCCTCCCGGGAGATTCCACAGCTACGCCCCTCTCAACGCATCGAAAACTCAAGTACTGATGGAGGTTAGGGAGCAGCTCCTAAGGTCGGAGAGGATGTGCTCGCACCCCGAAAAGTGCAACCCAAATAAATTCTGCCTCTATCATCATGACCATGGCCATGATACGGAGGAGTGTATTCAGCTCTGAGATGAGATCGAGGAGCTCATCAGACGAGGTTGGCTCGACAGATTCATTCGACGTCGATCTGAAGGAAGAAAGATCGGCCTAGGGCCCTGCCACAGTCGGAACCACCAAGGAGGGAGGAGCAGCCAGAAGATCGACCTCCAATTGGGATGATCAACTCCATCTCAGAGGGACCCTGATGGGGAGCAGATCTTCCGCGGTTATAGGGTTCAAAAAATCTATGAATGTATTACCAACAACTTTGCCCTGAATGAAAATTCTCTTCATATTTGCGCATTCTTTCTTTTGGTATGAGCTTATAATGACGGAAGATAACTCCCCCATACAAACAAAATTAAGCATGTTAGGAACAGGAGGAGAACCTCATCCTAACATGAGCAAAGCTGAAGGCTCGATTTCTTAAAGACCGGATAGGGGGAGAGGCCCTTACAACGGCCATTATGTGCCCCCACAGCCTTGTTAGGAACAGGAGGAGAACCTCATCCTAATATGAGCAAAGTCGAAGGCCTGATTTCTTAAAGATCGGATGGGGGAGAGGCCCTTACAACGGCCCTTATGTGCCCCCACAGCCTTATTAGGAACAGGAGGAGAACCTCGTCCTAACATGAGCAAAGTCGAAGGCCCGATTTCTTAAAGACCGGATGGGGGAGAGGCCCTTACAACGGCCCTTATGTGCTCCCACAGCCTTGTTAGGAACAGGAGGAGAACCTCGTCCTAACATGAGCAAAGTCGAAGGCCCAGTTTCCTAAAGATCGGATGGAGGGAGAGGCCCTTACAACGGCCCTTATGTGCCCCCACAGTCTTGTTAGGAATAGGAGGAGAACCTCATCCTAACATGAGCAAAGTCGAAGACCCAATTTTTTAAAGACCGGATGGGGGGAGAGGCCCTCACAATGGCTCTTATGTGCCCCACAACCTTGTTAAAAATAGGAGGAGAACCTTATCCTGACATGAGCTGAAACCAACTGTCGGGAACAAGGAGAGGACCTCATGTCGATGCAAACAAAGACTCGGTTGATCGACAAAGAAGAAAGCTTCCTCAATGACTCCTCTACACTCTCACGACCCCGTCAAGAGCAGAGGGAAGACCCTCACTCAAACATAGAAGAAAAGGAGAGATGAAAAGAGAAAGCGACGAACTACATCGGTGATAAGTGAAAAATGAACAACATCAAAGGCACAAGGGACCTCATCTCGATGAGAGAGAAAACCCTTGTCGAAAATCTCTAATCCTTAAGGGCAAATCGATACGATGATGATAGAAACCTTCAAATTATGTTGGCAATGAACAAGATGGAAGACAAAAGAGGTTCGATGAATGATGACTCAAAGCAAGAACCGATGAGGGATTACAAACTACGTCGACGCCAAACAAGACGGAAGACAAATGGAGTTTGGTAAACAACAATTTAATACTAGAATAGACAAGGTAATAGATAATTTTATTTTTATTTTATTGGTGAAGTACACGTTACAAAGCCTTAAAGGCCAAAAAACAAAAAAAAAAAGAAAGAAGAAAAAGAGGCTCTAAGGAAGCCCAGTTTCTTCCGACTTCGAGCTCTCGATTCCAGTCCTTGCTATGGATTGCCTCAAATTTTTGACTTCCTCTTCTAGTTCCATCTTTTTCAGCAACATATCCTGAAACATCCGGTGGAACCGCCAGCGCTCGTCCTCTAACTCTCGAAGCCTCCTCCTCAAGACTTCAGACTCCGCCTCAGCATCCTTGACTGCCTGCTGCTCGTGGACCAGCAAACTTTCAGCCATCGTAATTCAACTTCCTCTCGCCCAAGGGCTACAGATAGTTTCACCATAGTCTCCCTCAAGGAGCAAAGCTCATCAGAACCTTGTGCAGGGACAGGCTGGACTGTCTCGGACAGTCGCCTCTGAAGGCAGACAACTTCGTCAGTCGCCATCTGGAGCCTCCTTCGGTAGTCCTCTACTTGTCTGCTCCAGCCGACTCGATAGGCATCGTAAGTTGCCTCGTGTCCTACAGCTATTTTTGAAGGTCGGAGAACCTCTTCGACCAGTCTTGGTCGCAGTCAGTCTGGACTGTGAGCCGGGACGAGCTCCCTTCCAGCCGATCGATCTTCTCCCGTGCGGCCGCCAGCTCGACTTTAAGGGAGCTGATCTTGGAAGCCTGAGTCCAAGATCGATCATTGGTACATTTCTAGAATTTCTCAAGCTGTAATGAAGTCAGCCTTCCTTTTGGTGTATTCCATGAAACTATTCTTGTGGAGGTCCGAAAGTGAGTAGCCTCCGTGGTGGCCTCTGAATGGCTCTCCTTCAGTCGGTGAAGTTCGTCTTCCAGCTTCTTGGATTTTCTTGTCAACTGACGAACTTTCCTTTGGAGGTCTTGTATCATCGACTTCAAGGGAATACCCTTCGACAGGGGAAGAGCTTCGGCAGGATACTATCGTTGGAGGACAAGAGCGTCATGACTCAAATTAATGCAAGAAGACAAAAAGAAGGAAAAGAATACAAAAAAAAGGGGGAGGGACCCTCCGTAAAGATCGATCCGACTTCATTGATCAAATAAATTTTAAGTACAAGAGAATGAGGAAAAAATCACCACAAAGGAAAAATACAAAACTAGAGGTTTCGGACCTCTAGGGCAGAAGTAGAGGGGTTTGGTGCCCCGAAAGATCGTCAGCGACGACCGCGACAGTCGATGAGGTCCCGGCTGGAAGAGGACCGACAGTGACTTCGGATGGTCCGGCTTCATCATCGGATGCCTCATTCAAAAAGCTGAAATCCAACTTGAAAAACCTCTCAGCCACCTTTTTTTGGCAGAGCTCGAACCCCTTGATGAAGGCATCCTGGCCGAACTGGACCTTCAGATCCTCCATCTCGGGAGAGGCTTTGAACTCCTCCACTGCTCGAGCCCTTGCCTCCGAGATCAGAGATGAAATCCACACTTTCAACTCAAAAACCTGCTCCTTCAACTCGAAGACCTGTGCCCTTAATGCAGAGACCTCGGCCTCAACCTTCCCTCTCTCCTCCTCCAAGGCGATCCTCAGATCGGACGAGGTTTGTCCCTCCTTTTCCAGCACCTCTTGGAGGCTTAGGACCTCGATGATCTTCTCCTCAAGGCGGGCGGCCCGGCTAGGCGACTCTCTTCTACTCGAGCTGCCTCCTTCTTGGCGATCTTCGCCGCCTCGACGTTGGCGACGAGCTGGTGCCCAATCTGCAAGAAGGGTCGGAGAGTCGACATAAGGGCTGAAGAATAAATTAAAGAAGCAGGAAGAAGGAAAAGGATGAGTTAACCTACTTCGAGGAAAGATCCCAGAGAGTCCCAGACCTGCAGCTCGGGATCGGCGAGGATGATCCTCTCAACTACCTCGGGCAGAATGCACCCTTCGACCAGCCTCTTTATTAAGTCTCTGTTATTGAAGGGATTTTTCTCCAGATCTTCCTCGGAGCCGTCGGCCCCCTCGGTGGCAGCCCTGTAACTGCGACTCCTCCGGGCCAGGGTCTTCTTTCTCCTCCTCCTTCGGCCCCGAGTGCCCCCTTGGGACGAACCTCCAAAATGGGACCCTCGACTGGGGGGCTCTGTGAGGGAGCTTGGGGGACTTCGGGTTCGGCGTCAGAAGGGGCTTTGACGGTGACAGGCATCGGAGCAGGCACGGCCGAGTTTATCCCTTCTGTCCTGGCTTTCTTCACCGATCCGAAGTTGAGGTGTCTTTTCTCTTGTGGGTCCTGAGACCCTGGGCTAATCTCCGAGCCACGCTTGCATCCATGTCTACGATAAAAAAAAATCAGCATGGCTTCGAAATAGAACAAGAAGAAGGGAATCCCTCGAGGTCTCGAGCTTTTTGGAGGCCTCGAGGTCGTTCTTTTCCAGGGTAGAAGCTTGACGGACGGAATCCCTCAGAGAGCCCTAAGGGGGTAATCCTAGCTCCAAGGTCGGGCATCGGACATAGAAGAACTTCTCCTTCCAGTTATGGATAGAAGAGGGGTGCCTTTCAGCAATCCCTTTCTACCGAACTGGGGGGAGAAGTACCACCAATCCTTTGTCGAGAGATGGTGCTTGAAGGTGTAGAAGTTCCTAAATAAAGAAAGAGTCGGCCGAACTTCGGCTAAACTAAAGAGAAAGAAACCCTATCAAAACCTAAAGGAGTTCGGCATGATGGAAACTAGAGAAATATTCAGAAAATGAAAGAGAGCAATGACAAAGGATGGCAGCGGAAGCTGAAGTCCGACACGGAAGGCCTCCTGGTACAGACAGAAGCGGTCGGGAGGAGGGGCGCTAGCCCGGTCAGATGGCCCGGGAAGCTCCAGCTCATACTCTGGAGGAACTCCATACTGAATCCTTATCTGTGAGAGTTCATCCAGAGTCAAGGAGCTGGGGATGGTGTTCGGTGCAAAGGCCAGACAGGGTTCGGTCCTAGCTATGGGTTCATCTACGGTATCAGTACTATGGGGAACTGGGGCTGACGAACTCCTAGAACTGCTAGAAGAGGAGATATCAGAGGATATTTTGGATCAAATGGAAGCCACAAAAATCTCAGAAAATTGAAAAAAATAGCAAATAGGTCCCCGAGAAAGCTAAACGAACAGAATACGAAGAAAAAGGATGGGAAAATATCAGGAAGTTTCGGAACTGACCTAGATTGACCCCAGGAGTGCAGGGAGATGGCAAGGATGATGGAGGTCGACCCGGAGGATGCCTAAGGCCGAAAAGGATGCTAGAGGAAGCTGGAGCTCTCAGGGAAGAAGAGGGGAATCGAGGAATTCTCTCGAGCAAGGTGGAACCCTCGAAGGAGGAGAACGTATTAAAATAGACCCTAGGATCCGGCGCAATAATGATTGTGGATCTCCTCTGGCCGGGCTACACTCGCCGCGTGTCCCACTCACCTCGACAAACTGTTGGAAATGGCTGGCAGCTGACAGAGTCATTATTACATCGTACCTAGAGCCACACCCTGATGTGAATTCCAAAAAGAAGAAATCTTTTTCGAAAAGGCTCCAGTACCAACGTGCCGAACGTCAAAATACCTGACAACCATCGAGTGCGAAAATCAAAGAGAGCAGCTTTGATCGTGAGAATTTCTCTGTACTTCCTTCATTCAGAACTCGAACTCAGAAGTAGGGAGACTGGTGTTGGGTATAAAATACCCCCCCTGACCGAAGTTTGTAAAAGATCGATCCTTCGGGGCTCTTCCGGCTCCCAACCTTGTATATGGTGCCTCTCCGAATTCCCTCGGTCGTCTGGACTTTTTCGATAATGGACTTCTGCATTCACCCACCGGGCCGCCCCAAAGGCCCTCTGGGCCTCACTGACAGTCGACCTCCTATAGTAGCCAACCATTCCTCGAGTCTCTCTTGGACTTCTTTCGACCACGGACGACCCTACTATGAACTTCTTCTGGGCTTCGTCAGCATCCGAGCTTCCACGACAACTGGTCCTCGCCCGAGCTCCTACAATAAACAGCCCCCTTTCGACCTCTCACGAGAACCGAAGTCCATCCGAACTTCTCCAGCGGATGGATTCTGGATGAGCTTCTATGACGGACAAGCTCCAGCAACTGGGTCCCTGTGATAGCCGATCGCCTCCGATGTCTGTCGAGCCTCTCCAGTGCTATCCGAAGTCCATCACCGACCGACTCCTACCAGGCTCCCCATAAAATCGGACTTCCCCGATGGACGATCTTCGAATGAGCTTCCACATCAGATAAATCCCAGACAGACTTTCCTAGCGATCGGACTTCTCCGAACTTCATCAATAAAAAATCTCCATCCGAGCTCCTACAGCAGGTGACTCTCGCCTGAAAGGTCAGCACCCGAAGCATCCGATGATAGTAGATTTGTCAGCGACCTCGAAACATCCGAGCCTCTCCTAGAACGATGATGTAAAGAGCCATTCTGCTCCATCAAGCATCCCAGTCGAGCTTCAGCTGATGGATTCCATGCAGCTCCACCACTCTCCAACAAGCCATGACAAGAGCCGCCATCCTGCTCCACTCTCTGCAACGGATTCCATGCAGCTCCACCACTCTCTGACAAGCCACGACAAGAGTCGCCATCCTGCTCCACTCTCTGCAACAGATTCAACGTAGCTCCATCACTCTCTGGCAAGTCCCAACAACGGACACCACTCCACTCTCCGCAACAAGCTCCATGTGGCCCTGAACGACCCCTGACGCCACTACTCTCTGTAACAAACTCCATGCGGCTCTGAGCGATCCATGACCAGACGGTTACAGACGTCGTTGTCGGTCAGTTACACCCTCCATCTATAAATAAGGACCCCCAGATACATTCTTCTCTAAGCTGGTAACTCTATCTCGAAACTCTGCCAAAATTTTTGCTCGAGCACTCCATTTATGTTGAAGCAGAGTATTGACTTGAGTGTCGGAGGGTCTTGCCGGAGCACCCCCAACTCCGATTTAGACTTTCTTTGCAGGTCCCAGTAGCAGCCACGGTCATCCCAGCTCCAGCTTCTCCGACTTTGACAAAATTCTGCACCAACAATATTTAAATAAAAAAGATTTGAATAAGAAAGAATTCCAGATAAGGTGGGGCGCCAATAGTTGGCACCCCTTCCCCTTTCACACGTGCTAAGAAATAAGGATAAGAAAAATAAGGCCTCTCTTCTCTTTTTATTATGATTTTTGGGGAGAGAGTCATAGAGGATCTGGGCTCTCTAAGTCAAGATTCTTCTGATTCAAGTTGGACCTTAATCGGGTTCAAATTAAATCTGAAATGAGTCGAATTCGAAAAGACTGTCAAGTCTGATCCAATCAAGCTTGAATTCTAAATCTAATTTGGATAACTTAACCCAATTAATATTAAATTAAATTAAATATAATTTAAATTAATTAAAACTTAATTTATAATTTAATTAGATCCAAAAAAATTACAACATTTGAGATTAAGTTCCTGCGCTAACAATTAGCAACTGTCAAAACTGTAACGATTACAGATTAACAATTTTTAAAATTTAAACTATTAATCCGATTGATAATTCAAATATGATTCAAACTATTGATCAGATCATGCTCCTTTTGTATGTGACCCCTCAGATTCTATTTTATCTGGTAGTGAGATATACCGTGATCTCCATCACAGTATCATCGAAACTCTTTTCGATGAGCTAGAATAATTCCAACTCACCTCAACAAAGATCGTTGATCCAAAAATGATCTCAGTAAGTTCTCATGATCTATCAATGATATCTAGCAATATGTATGTAACCCAGCAAAATAAAAAAATGAATCCCTAGGTGCAGTTATCGTGTGATATAATCCCTCTATCGTGAATCCGACTTGATGGAGATCATGGAGAACTCGTGAAACTCCATCGTCATCATATGCTAGATTGGCTCGACTCGAGTTCATTTGTGAATTTCGTAAAAATTTTTTTTCAGTATTCACACTTACTCTAACCAGAGATTTTCTGAACTCAGTCTTATGAATCGCATAGGACTTCTCTTTTTCTATCAAGATCAATGAATTTCATCTATGTGCATCCTATCCCAAACAACAAATCTGAACCTACAATAACCAACATACATAGCAAGGATCCGAATGACTAGAGACCAAGAAACATGCAGTCAAACTAAGTAGCCTCATTGTGAATAGCCAACACACCATAGGTCAAAAGATCAGTCACACCATCACAGCATCGAGAAGATCACTGATGAGTGAGTAGACATCCAATAATTTTTTATGTTGGTCATGCTCAATGCAAGTTATTCTCTAACAACCACCTACACTCTCACCTCAGTGTCTCTACACTATAGACTCGAGACTCATCTATCCTAAAGTGAGATGATCCGTACACCGATCTTGAATGGATTGATCACTTTCCATCATGATGATCCTTCGATCGGAAGTATTTAAAAATTAATCACTAATGATGTATATCTCAAATTCTCAACATCTTGAGAATATACAAAATCATCTTTATTAATTTTTAGGATAAATCATGGACACATATGACATGATTGTTATAAAGACTGCCCATCAAGTATAAAATATGTCCTAGAAAAAATATGTGTCAGCTAAGATTGACTTTTAGGGCACACATCTAACAAAAGCATCTTATCCTTAACATGAGAGCAGTTGAAGAGCATTTGTGAATGGTGTAAAGATTTTAAATTTTTAGATGGTTATGCAAGTAATCTAACTGGATGCGTCAATATCAAAAATTATAGATTCTATGGCCTAAAGAGCCATGACTACCACATCTTCATGCAACAATTACACCTATTGACTTGGCGTGATCTCCTTCCCAACTTTATATGAAGTTTTTTTACCAAGCTTAGCCTTTTCTTCAGAGATATTTATGCTACCGAACTATCCACCGACCACATCTTTAGTCTTGAGGCTAGCAGTGTAAAGAGCATATGCAAGTTGGAGAAGATATTTTTCTAGCTTTTTTGACTCTATGGAGCATCTCATGATTCATCTGGCATATGAAGCTAGAGTGAGGGGACCAGTGCAATATAGGTGGATATATCCATTTGAACGATACATGCATAGTCTCAAGAAGAAAGTGGAAAAGCATGATCCGAGTTGAAGGTTCTATTGTGGAGGCTTATATAATGAAAAAAAATAAATTTCAACTGACAATACTTTAACCTAAGTGTGCAAACAAAGTGACTTAAGTGGGTCGACATGATGATGGTGGTGAGGGATCAGAGACAAAAATCTCAATATTTGCCTATCCTGCTCGTGAATTTGGGCATGAGGTTTGTCGAATATTGACTGATATTGAACTTAGATGGGCAGAGACATATATTTTGCTAAACTGCATAGAGGTCGACTCATATATTGAGTAGGTATCCATCATAATCTCAACTCTTTAATCACTTATCATCCTATACTTATCTTATGCATGTATAAGCAATATGATGAGATGTTGAGACGGGACAATCCGATGATAAGCGAGAAAGAAATTTTCACTCAGTGCTCACAAAACTTTACAAATTGGTTCCATCAACTGCTAAATGACCATTGTCATTTTATTTAATTTAATTTTTTTAATTTATTTCTTTTATAATATGCAGGTCATGCAAGGCAATGATTTCATATCTAGGAAGCTAGGACCATTATATTACAGACCAATAAAGTACCTGATATGTTGTAATGGCTATAACATAAATGATTTCAAATTTCACATCTAGCAATTGAAAAATATAAAAGTATAATGAACAGTGATGTGTGTATAAAGGACAGCTGGTTGGCAGAAATGGAGAATAACTACTATGGAATCCTTGAAGAAATGATCAACTTGACCTATCCCTTAGGTGATAATAGTGTCATTCTATTTAAGTACTGATAGTTGATACCTACAATTGTATGAAGGTTGATCCATGATACGAGCTTATTGAAATCAAACATGGATCAAAAGTATATGTCAATGACCCCTTTGTGCTAGCCCAACAAGCTGCTCAATTGTATTATACTCCTTTTCCATCAAGGGAGAGAGGAAGAAAAGATTAGTAGGCTGTATGTAAGGTTAAGTCTCAAGCTATTCATTACATGCTTGAAGATCAAGAAGAGCCCTAATTACTAGAAAACTTGCAGGAGGATGAAACATTAGGTTTCATTGGTCTTCAATAGATCTCAAGTTGGATACTCCAGAAATTCTCATACACGATGGCCAACATGAGGAGGTAGATCCAACTGATTTTGTTTTAAAGGATAATCTAATCCAAGAAGGGGAAGAAGAGGAAGAAGAAGAATAGAAAGAAGACGAAGAGGTGGAACAAGTGGAAGAAGAGGAAGAATTCGAAGAAGTGGTGCATCCTTCTGAGGAAGTCACCTACAAGGCAAGTCCTGACCGGAGTTAGTTTCGATGCGGATCCTCTGATGCTCAATCAAATCACATAAAATAGAAGAAAAATATTTTTTAGAGAGATTGTATGCATACCTTGAGGGTCTCCTGGAAGCCATTTTGTAGGCAAGGGCTGAAAGACCATTTTGGGCAGATTGTCTGATCAATTTGGATGTGATATGGTGAGATTTTCATTCAAGATCTCTGAGACTGGATAGTTATGCTTGTCTTATCTATTTTGGAGTCAGCTGTGATGTTGTAAGTATTTTTGAATTTGAAATAAATGCGCAGGTAGGATCAGACCGGCTTCGATTGAGGAGGCTTCGAAGTGGTCTGATGAATATAGGCATTGAAGGAAGGAGGTGGTTGAGGCCAGTTGTATTCATTGGGATAAGGATCGATAGGGGCCAAAGTATATCTGCCAACTACTATCAAAATCTAAGATCGACTTGTCCAGTTGTTAGCCTACTGCAGAAACTGGGATCGATTGGCGAAGCTTAGGTTCAAGGGTCGAAGTTTGGACTGATTGGAGTCTCATGTTATGTATTGAATGACCTCCTTCACATAGTCCCACTATGATTTGGAGAAACATATCTCCGGAATCGGGCATATTCATCTTCAACAATGTTGTGGTGTCAGCTCTTTACACTTCATCACATGCCTTTCCACTAGCTCACGTCTTCGGTCTGGGTAAAAATTACCCCCTAATACTATGCAAGGCCAATGAGTTCAAATCCAACCTTCAAGACATTTTAAATCTTGGTAGAATTATGATGGTCAAAGAAAATAAAATATTTATCAGTTTGATTGGCTTCAATTTAGATTCATAACTCATGATTCTCTTTCTCTTGAAGAATATGGCTGGTTTGAAGTAGGATAAGAAAATTCAATATTATTGCTTTATGTTTCATCAAAAAAAGTATTTTGATTTGTTAAATATTATTCCTTAAAATGCATTGATTCATTAGGTATATTCAAAACAATTATATAAGAATATCTTAGGGGAGAGCAAAAAGTCAGAGGACATGAAAATATTAGGATATAATATCATATTTTACATATAAAATAGAATTTTTTCATCTTTTGGTATATATACTAAACTATATTATGAGTTAGCTTGATTCAAACCATTTGATAATTTGATTTTGATTTAGCAAATTCAGTAACTATAATCTAAAAAAAGAACTAATAACCAAAAACCAATATATAGTGGGCAAAAGATTTATATATGTCAGATAATATTATCTCAACTACGTGCAAGATGTCTACATCAATATCACCTAGGAACTCTCATCAAATATAGATCATCCAAACCACTATTCACCAAAGGAAATTAAAAAATTAGACCTCTTGACCATAATAATTAGATCCATTCCTATTGCTTGCCATGACTAGGCATCATGACTAGGGAAGATGTGATGCTATTTGTCATGAATAAGACTTTAGATGGGCCAAAAAAGATCAATGCTTGCAATCGATTCACAACAAAGATCACTGGAGGATAGATCTTTGTTAATGGAAGCTGATCATTGTGAGAACCTTTGAAAGATATAAGACCATCATGATCCTAATCCTTCCCTATTAGAAGTAAAAAGGAGGTAGTTGAAACTGGCTAAGGAGCCTAAAGCTACACTTTTCTTTAGAACCTCTCTCTAGAAAAGTTTCGAAAGATAATCTTAAGTAGAAAACAGTTCTGTATATCTTAGCTTCAATTATCTTTAATTTCAAGTTATCTCTTCCTAAAATTAACTATAATATTTTAGTATCATGATAAAATTTTACATCTAACCAAACATACATCAAGATTTAAGTATCTGGATCTCAAATTAGAGTGTATAACAAACTATATATAAATAACAAATAAAGCACATAACTCTAGGAAATCAACTTGAAGAAACAAAGAGAGAGAAGGAAAACTTGTAGATCTCATGAGAATGTCATAAAGGGATGCTTGATCAACATTGATGTATCCAACCCCAATCTTTGAGCTCCTTGTTAGAGAACTTGCATGCTCTTGATACTCGATGACCTTTGTAAGGGTCTTGCCCATGACATTTGGGAGCGAGATACTATCCTTTGCAAGGCTATTATTGATCATAATATAGGTAATCTCTAAGTGCTCTGTTTACCTCCTGTACCTCAACTCTTCTCCATCTAAACTCCTTAAAGTAATTGTCTTCTTCTCCTCTGTCGATGTCATCATCGAAGTCCAAAGGAAAAAACCAAGCAATTTCTCTCAATCTTTTGGCCACTCTATCTTTATTTTGTTAAGGTAAGCGAGAACGATACAAGCCTTTGGATTCTGTTAATAGGAGACATTTGAAGCATCAATATTGCCAATATGTCCAGATAAAGGTTCCTATTTCATCACCAGTCCCCTTGCTATAATGGAGATAACATCCTTTTTTTTTAGTAGAAAATTCTACAATCTTTTCGCATTAGTTATTATTTGATGTTGTGGTAAGGAATTGATGTAATATTCAGTAGACCCCTTATTCTTCTAGGCACTCAAAAAATTAGTTTTGTTAGAGTAAATTTTTACCTACTCTACTTTAACACTCATTTAATAGGCTAGATATATGAGATATAGTATATAAAATAATTTATGCACTCATCTATGGCTAGATGTGTTCAAGTGTGCTACAAAAAGACAATACATGAGACTAATTGTGTTAACACTTGACTGACATAGAGTGAGATAAAGAGGTTAGTGAATATAAAAGATATGAAAATATATTCCATTAGCTTGTGAAGTAAATTTCTAATCCACCTTTCTAAAACCATGTGCTAGTTATGGAGTTCATGGGTGGGTCTAGCACAAAATGAACCTTGAACCTAGTCCCTAGGTTGGTGTACTTTGGTGTATTCCTATTTAACTTCTATTATCCATCCACATAACCTACAATTAATTATGGTTTGTTCAACCCATCAAAATTAGATATCTTTTGTTATAGATCAGAAGTGGCTAATCTCCATCTTTTCTGTCCTATGCTCACTTCACCTCTTAAGGTCTAACTACAATTAGAGTTGAACCCTAATCTCCATGCCCAATTAGCAATTAGCCTTAAACTCAGTATTGACACTCCTCTGGCAATGAAAGTGGCACATATTCCATATTTAGTAGTGGCAAAACCATAGTATCTCTCAAAGATAATGCTTTGAGGGGCACACAAGTTCATTCGCCCACAAATATTAATTTGGCAATTCCATACCAACCTCATATATATCAACAAATATCATGCAAGGCATTAATCCTATCATGCCAAAAGGCAAGATAATTGTTTGTCTACACATAATGGGAGCCATAGACTCGTTTCTCAAAAAAAATTTCTAATTTTATGAATATAAACAAATCTCTATTTTTATATATTTCTAGATTTTTCTATCTCCGATGCAATGTACAATAAGGTACAATGAGTTGTAAATTAGGGAGCAAAGAAGAGGGGACAAAGAGATCATGGAAAGAATAAAAGTCATGAGGCAACTTTTTGTATCATGATGAAAACTTTTAATGCAACCATGAGAGGATCGTAGAAGCAATTCCCTCTCCCATCTATATAAGGATCTTAGGGGGTGTTCGCTTCGCAATCGAAATCATAATGGGAATCGAAATCAAAATTGATTGGAATTGAAATCGGAATGGCCTAAGCTCCTGAAGCGTTTGGTTCGTGTTTGGATCAGAAAGAATGGATGATTCTCATTATTGCTATTGGTTCATTTAAAAGAATCAAAATCAAAAATATTATTTTTTAAAAAATAATATTTATTTATTATTATTTATTATTATTTTATTTTTTTATAAGATAAAGGGGTGAGGGGGGATTTATATTTTTTTTCCTTCCGTCTTCCTCCCTCTTCCCATGGCATCATCGTGCCCAACCCCCCACCTCCGTCAGTGTGAACCACGCTGCCCCCACCCCTTCCCCTAGCCCCCGCATCCCCTTCGCACCACATCTCGGCCCCTCTTGTGCCTCCTCCGCTTCTTTGCTTCCCCACCTCCCCCACCCTCCCCCCACTAACCCCCACCCACAGCCCGCCACTCCTCTGAGCCACCACCACCACCCCCCTCCCCAGCCTCCCGTGCCTCCTCCACTTCTCCATGCCACCCCCTCCCCACCCCATCCCCGCAGGACCAGTGCCTTCTCCGACCCACCCCCCAAGTCCTTGGTGGACCGTGGCTCCCCCATGCTGCCCTGCCCCCGGCAGCCCGCATCTCCTCCGAGCCACCACCACCCCTCCAAACTCCCTAATGGTCCACAGCTCCTCTGCCCTCTTCCCTCACGTCCGACACCGTGCCTCCTCTCCGCTCTCAATCCCACCTACTCGCTCACCTCTCTGGTGAAGCCCGATGCTGTCCTCGACTTCCTCTGCCGTCGTGCAAGCCTCTCCATCCCCCAGCTCTGCCACTTCATCTGATGCCGCCCCCTCCATCGTCACTGCTGATGTCCCTCCAACCTCCTCCCCAAGCTCTCCCTCTTCCATTCCCTCCCCTGGCCACGACGCTCGCACCCCACATCCACACCTGGTGAGTTTTTTTTTTAATCACATTCCAGATTTTGACTCCCTTGAGGTGAAGCCAGATTCGGCTATAGAAAGGAATGGATCATTCACATTCCTTTCTGGAATGAAAATCGAAATGAGATTTCTCCCAACCAAATACTTAGAATGAGAGCCATCCATTCGATTCCCATTCCAGACCTTAATTATCCCAATCAAATGCCCTCTTATGGATCAAATTGTAGTAGTACTAATCATTTTACCTTATGAGCTCGATCTTAAATGTAAATCTTCTAAGAAATTGAATAGCTAAATATGTTTTTGTCTTCTTCTATAGTTATTTTATATTTTCTTATTTTTTGGAGGACACAAGCTTAGATCGATTAACAATTAATGATCATTCATTAACCAAAAGGAAAATAAAGTATCAACCACAACCTAAGTTGGGCCTAGCTACAATCATGAATTTAGTACTCAAAGATCAACAAAGTTGCATGTTCTATTTCATATGGATAATATTTATATTGCAATCTGAAAAGGATTGCTGCCTACAGAATTATAATGGGAAAAACTTACGTAGCTTGAATGTTCCCCATCATTTTATTAATATAACAATGGGGATGGCATGTAATAAAGATGACCTGGCATCTTACCAAGCCAATCAGAATACATCAAAGAGATGATCTGGCATCTTACCAATCCAATCAAAATACACCATGATAATTTAAAAAACTTGGAGTTGCAATCCTAACAAGTCACAACAAAATAAAACTCTTTCTATATGTGTGTGTGTGTGTGTGATGCTTGTCAGCCACATTCTTAATAGCTTAGGGTAAACAAAGCAGCAACAGATTTGATTTCTTGATTTCAGTCTCTAGCTATCTCTATTTGGCTGCAAATGGATGTTTTAATGTCCAAATTGTCTTAGCATTGTTAAAAAATTCTCTATTGGCTTACCTCTTGCTTTAAGAGATCAAGAAACTTGTGTTCAAAAGTGAAAGTATATGTATGAAATTACATATAAAATTTTATGAGAGAACAAGTTATATAGGAAATACAAAATAAGAATTGTTATAAAGGGAATTACAACCATCCATGCTTGCACTTGATGGACACCAGTATATATCTAAAAATATAGGCATATCCAATCTTAGAAAACAAATATTATATAAATATCAAATTAAAGGTAAAAAACTAAATGGACAAAATCAAAACTAGGGGGAAAGTTAGGGGCCATTGGTTTGGTGAGGGGAGAGTATTTCCAGAGAAAGTGTTCTACCCCACATCACGACCATTGTGCTGTGCTAACTAACCTTTAACCATAATGAATAAAATAAGTAAATTTGGGGATGAAATGTGCACTAGTAATCCACCATAAGTGTCATGTGAAGCATTTTGCATGTAGTGATGGGAAATTGGATGACAACCTAGACTAGTTTCAGAATAGTTTTGCTTGATTTAAAAATTATATAAGATTTTTCACTGATTTATTATTATTTTATTATTTTTAGATTTAAATTAAAGGAATGGAATTTAATCTTAAATTTGGGCATTTATTAAAATAATTAATGAGATACATAGTTTTTACTTGAATTGTAGGATGATGTTAAGTAAGAGACCTATCACGTTGAATTAGTATATCGCATAAGATCATGGTTTTTATTAGATTAGTGGGACCAATCCAAGAGTAGTTATGATCGAGTATTATTCTATTTAGTGGGAGGTCTCCTTCTTAATGGGTTCTTTTTTTCGATAAAATACTTGATTTATTGGTTTCAGCATTAAAGGTTGGCCATAATTGCTGGTTCTAGTGCATGCAATATATTAACATTTGTAGGTAAATATTGTTGTGGTGAGTAACTATGCTTTATGACAGTCAAATGAGATGTGAATGTATAATTATTTTTTGTTAATTATGGTTTGAACTTCAATGTCTAGACATGATACGTTAGGATGCTTTTACAAGATCACTGTAAAAGGATTAAGCACCTACAAGCCATCTATTTTTGTATATTTCTTACATCAAAAGGCCACAAGAAACTAATTAAGATGCATCAGAATGACGGCGATATAGGTCAACAGTAACAACCATAATCTCTTCGAAAAAGATTATCTAAAAGATATTTATTTGGATTCTTTGATCCTGTATAAGTATCCAAGATCTATCCAATGTATAGTTAATATGGGATTAATCATATATCCACATGAGTCCTGATATACTTTTTCTTTAAGCTCGGGCATCCTCGCTAGGTTAAGAGTCCAAATCCATTTAAATCCAACCACAAACATAATAATGAGCTCATGGTCAACCCAAATGAGCCCCTATTGCAGTATCTTCTAGTCTATATGGGTCGTGCACTAAATATGCTCTGATATCATTCTCAAAAATTCAGGACCTCATCTAAAAAGACTAGCCAAAAGATATTATTTAGGTTCCTTAGCTTTATATATAAGTACTCAGAACATATCGATTGCATAGTCAACGTAAGACTAAATACATGCATGCACATATCCTCATATCGACTATTTTGTGTATTTATTTGTGGCACCACCATCATCACCACATGGGATTTTGATTCATTTCTTCAGTATCAATTACTTAACATAATTTCCTATATTTTTTCTCATCTAGTTGTCATATATTTCATATATGGTACGAAATTTTTTATTGCATGCATGAATACATATACTGAATATTATTTCTATGATATGCAACCATAGTATCCTAGTTAGTAGAATACTGGAGCTGACTAGATCCCTCAGATGTTAGGTGTAGATGAGGGCAAGTACATGTGTTAGTCATTATATTCTTCACTATCATTCCGTGGGGTACTAGCAATTCAACTAAATTGACAAAGAGTACACCAGCCACCAATAGATAAAGCTCAACTCTTTCATCAAGACAATTTCCATTCGCTCTAACAATGATTGGCAACCAATCAGTCTTGAGTAATTTACCTGGTCTAGAAGGAAGACGCAAGTATTTGATAGCTAAACAGTCTAACTTCACATTCAAGTAAAGAGGCACAGCTAAATTCCAGCATCCCAATCCGAGCCCATTAGAACTAGAGAATATTTGGAACTATTAATAGACAGCCATGAAATCTAAAATAAGAGAACCTTGCTATTTCCAACCTGCTACAAATTAGCTTTACAGAACACCACAGTATCATCATCCAACTTTAAGGGAACTATTTTTTTTATTAGTCATATTATTTCCAAAACCATTGGTCAAAGAATTTCTGTGTCAATAAAAACATTCCGGACAACATATCATCCACTAACATGAATAAGAAAGGATATAGAATATCTCATTGTTTGAGACCCCTTTTACAAGGAATCTATCATCCTAGCTTACCATTCAAAAGAACTCCACAGCAGCCTGGCGTTAGACAACATTAAATCTAGCAAATCCATTTTTCAGAAAGCATCTATTTTGCATAAGAACGATCAAGAAGTCCTAGTTAATCATATCAAATTTTTTTCAAAGCCTAATTTCAAGAGTCTTGGATTCATCATAAGTAGAAGATACAACTTCTTGAGCAGTAGTAAAGCAG
Organism: Elaeis guineensis; assembly: GCF_000442705.2. Lineage (NCBI taxonomy): Eukaryota > Viridiplantae > Streptophyta > Magnoliopsida > Arecales > Arecaceae > Elaeis > Elaeis guineensis. The sequence goes on along the minus strand of NC_025996.2, from coordinate 123,540,568 downwards.
TCCAAAACCAATCATACTTTTATAACAGCAAACCACTTTCCCAAATTAACTCATAGTGGACACCCTTCAATCTATCAGCCAAAACTTTGTTACAATTCTCTGGATTCCATTTAATGAACTTTTAGGCCGGAACTCTCTAACAGAATTTGCATCCTCTTTTTAGAATAAGTAAATTAAAATGAAGTCCATACTTCTCAAATAATTTTTGCGCGAGTTGAGCTCCTTAAAGATTTTAAGTGTCTTTCTTAAACATAGAGGGATATTCTTGATAAAAAATCAATAGAAAACTATCTTGGCCCGGGGCCTTTTCCTCCCCTAATTCAAAGGTAACTAATCTAAATTCTTCTTTCTAGAAAGGATTATCTAGACTTACATGCTTTCCAGCTAGATTCTTTATGTTTGCCTTATAGGAATTCAAATGCTCAGGTTTAGGTGTTGCAAACAATTTCTCACTCATGTCCCAAAAGAACTAAAATAATTTCTGACTTGGTCTCTTTAGCCATCATAAGTACTTGATGATGCAAATTAGCTCATGTCTCACTATACTCATGCTCTTTTTCAAAAAAAGGAAATAGTAGTCCCATTTTTATTGAATAAACCTCTCTTGGCATACTTCTCTACTCTATTTAAGGAAGAAAGATGAAAAAAGTATCCGCCAAAAGTTGGATTGATTTTATCAAGTTATGTAATTTTTGCAATTGAGTCTTTGGATTCATCCACATTAAAGGGTCTCTTGCATATAATCCATATATAATCATAAACAACTCTCTCTTATTTTGGCCATGGAATTAAAAGAATAGTCAACAAATTTCCATGAGTGAAATCAAACAAAAATCATCGCTTTGTCACAAAAAAGGGAATTCATACAGATTTTATTTTTAAGTAAAATTTAACTTTGCTTATCACATTTAGGATTAGATGATGCCATCAAAATCGATGACTAACTTCACAAATTGATGTTTTTCACTCCTTGTGAGGACTCTATCAAAAATATATTGGATGTTGCGAATACGGCATATATGAATGTTCAATTATAGATGTACACATTTGTGGGATGGGCAAGAGCTAGGCCAATGGCAACTAATCTGGAATAAAATAGACCAATGCTCAAAATACATGTCCATCCTCTAAGATTCTCTTGAGTCCAACTTTGAGTTTTGATTACTATTTTATGCTAGTCATTTTTATTTTGTGAGAAAAGTTTCAGATTGATCTTTGGTTCAAATGTCAACTCAATTTAATCAATACAATGTCTTTTTGCACACCAAGTTCTTTCCTTCCACCTTTCATTTTTTGTCATACTAACAAACCAATCCAAGTTTTATCTTGCCACGAGCACTATTGCTAATTTCCACAAAATCTATACATTTGCATATAACAATAAGTTTTGGGGATATTACCAAAATATTTGAAAGTCTTAACCCTAAAGACTATGTATAGCATGATTAGCATCCTATTCATTAAAGTTAGACTATAATGGAAGAGAAATATTTTTGAATCATAGCATAGAAAAAAAGGTGATAAGTAATTCCTCAAGCTGAACAAATGCTACAACCATCTCTCGTTTATGGAACAAATTCCAAAAAATTACAGAATCCGTCACTAAATTCTAAATATAGAAAACATGCATGTTTAGCATTACTCTTATTGGAGGAAAACAATTCATACAAACATATCTCTATCATGCCATATTCTTGGAATATACTCACAAGAAATACTCCGTGATGATGTGGGTGTTATTCTCAGATTGTTTTACTTCTTCAATAGTGGTCTCAAGAAACAAAGATAATATATGAAATAAAATTGTAGAGAGACATAATGAGGGAACAAATAGGATGGTAAAATTAGTATCTCATGGCACAAATTCACAATACTTGAAAGTATACCAAGCTTTATAGTCATTAATAAAATTTTAAATCATGAAACATGTTCAGATCATCCTGCTAAACAAACTAAGAACAAAACTAATGACAAGATCTCACAAGCAAGTTGGTGTCGAAAGTTAACTATAACTTATAGGTTCTATCCACTACCTATCTAGTTTAGCAATCCTACTCAGATAAGAGCTGAAAATTTAATTGGTTTCCTTGTCCACACTTTCACTCAAAGAGCCATGGGTGTTGCTTCCGAATCTCTTCCTCTTCCTCTGGAGTGAAGTCATTCTTAATGTTGAAAGTCTTACGAATCTCTTCAACATGCTTCCCCCTGATCATGTTAGCCGCTTGTTCGCATGCAAGGTCTAAGAGACCCCTGATTTCAAGATAATCGGCAGCCTGAAATCAACATAGCAAAGGTTAAGTTATCTTGATTTTTTCCCCATATGGTTCGACAAATTTAAGACATCACATGGAAAGATGATTAGGATGAGATACACAAAAAAAAAGGCTATTATCTAGAGAACATTTTAAATTTTTAAATCTCAACCCACTGAAGAGCAATGTGTTCATCAACAATGGAAATACAATTTTTGGTGTTGAAACAAATAATGAGTAGTGACTGAACTATAATTTAGAACACATAATTTAATTCATTTTTGAAAAAATGAGGGTCAAACTTGGCAATTTAGTTCTCATAACACCACAACCTTTATCAAATGGGGCAAAGAAAGGACGCCATTTGAAAAAAAAAAAAAGAGAAGAAATGGAGACCAACATGGTTCATCAAAACATGTTTATCTCAGATGAAATTATATAATTAACCAGCAATATGATTATATATAGAAGATATAAACTATAGAAGAATGTATTTGATGCTTCCAATGAAATATTGACGTGTTGCCCATCACTTTTCTCCAAATAATTAAGAAATAATGAAGAAGCTTTTTGTAAGTTTTTTCAATTATTTTTTCATTCATAGTCTGATTTTTATTTAAAATTAAAATAGCTATAACTTTAATTTTCAGGACCGTATGACAACATGAGATCTCAGCCTACCCTGAGGGCTCGACCGCACCCACAAATGATGAGATCTGTGATCAGATGCTTGGTACGAGACCCTATTATGTTAGGAGTCTAGGATATGGGATCACAGCTCCCTCATCTTCACACTCATCTAGGCTGACATCTATTCTACATGCGAGGCTCGACTGATGGAAGTACAGAGGCAGGCTGCCGTAGATCGACAGCAGGCTGAGCAGCGAGCTCAGGAATTGGCTGCACACGTCGACGAGTATCAGCAGCTTCAGATCCAAATGATGGAGTGGATGCACAGATGGAGCAGATGATACAACTGATGAAGCAGCAGCAGGCCGGTCCGAGCTCTTTCGAGCACTTTCCTTCCCCAGTTCGCTCTCCAGATGTCGACACTTGATGGCTTCTTCATATATTTTTTTATTTTTATTTCAAATTTCTTATAATTTTAATTTAATATAATCAAATAATAAATTTATGTGTCGATTATTGTATAAATTTTTATTTTTATTTTTTATTTTTAATTTATAAAAATATTATAGATATAAATTAAAAATATATATCCATAAATTATTTTTTAAAAAATATGTTTAAATTATTAGTGATGGAATTTCCATCAAAATATTGGTCTTCAAAAATATTAAGTATGATAATTTAATTTTTTTATATAAAACTATTAAAATTTTATATATAATTAATAGCGATGAAAGTTATTCATCGTAAATAATTATTAGCGATAAAAATTTTCATCAAAAATTATCATATTTATGATGTAACTTTTTTATCACTAATATTATTTAAATTTAGCTTTTAAAAAATTTATTATTAAATTAATAGCGATAAAAAATTTCTTTGCAAAAAATTTTTTTGCGACATAAATTTTTTGTCGCTAAAAGTTTTTAAAATTTATTTTAGAAAATATTTTAATTAAATTAATAGTGATGAAAATATTTTATCATTATTAATTTTTATTATTAGTGACGTTATAATTTATCGTAAATATTTTTTTAACGATTAAAATTTTTCATCAAAAAATTTTTAACGATAAAAATATTCATCATAAATAACTTTTATACGATGAAATATTTTTCATTGTAAAATATTATCAATGATGTGATTATTTGCAACGAAATATTGACGATAAAAGTTTCGTCGCTTATAACTATTAGCTACAAAAATAGATGATTAGCGATGAAAATTTTTCGTCGCTAATAACCTATTTTGTTATAGTGATTGCTATTTGTTCATTTAAAAAAATAGAATTAAAATATTTTTTAAAAAATAATATTTTATTATATTATTATTATTATTGTTATTATTATTTTATTTTTTTAGAAGATAAAGGGTGACGGAGGATTTATTTATTTTTTTTCCTTCCGTCTTCCTCCCTCTTCCCATGGCATCACCGCACGCAACCCCCCACCTCCGTCGGTGTGAACCGCACTACCCCCCACCCCTTCCCTCCAACCCCTGCATCCCCTCCGCACCGCATCCCGACCCCTCTTGTGCCTCCTCGCTTCTTTGCGCCCCCACCTCCCCCCCCACCCACTAACCCCCACCCACAGCCCGCCACTCCTCCGAGCCACCACCACCACCCCACTCCCCAACGCCCTGTGCCTCCTCCACTTCTCTGTGCCACCCCCCCCCACCCCCATCTCCACAGGACCAGTGCCTTCTCCGACCCACCCCTCCAAGCCCTTGGTGGTCCGCGGCTCCCCAAGCTGCCCCACCCCCCTGGCAGCCCGCATCTCCTCCGAGCCACCACCACCCCTCCAAACCCCTTGGTGGTCCGCAGCTCCTCCGTCCTCTTCCCTCGCATCCGGCACTGGTGCCTCCTCTCTACTCTCGGTCCCACCTTCCTACTCACCTCCGACGAAGCCCGATGCCATCCTCGACTTCTTCCGTCTCGTGCAGGTCTCTCCATCCCCCAGCTCCACCACTTCATCTGATGCCACCCTCCATCGTCACTGCCGAGTCCCCCAACCTCTTTCTCAAGCTCTCCCTCTTCCATTTCCTCCCCTGGCCATGATGCTTGTATCCCACATCCATGCCCGATGAGTTTTTTTTTTTTTAATCTCACTCTAGATTTTGACTCCCTTGAGTGAAGCCGGATTCAACTATAGAAAGGAATGGATCATTCACATTCTTCTCGGAATGAAAATCGAATGGGATTTCCCCAACCAAATACTTGGAATGGGAGCCATCTATTTCGATTCCCATTCCAGACCTTAATTATCCCAATCAAACACCCTCTTAGTGGATCAAATTTAGTAGTTACTAATTATTTTACCTTATGAGCTTGATCTTAAATGTAAATCTTCTAAGAAATTGAATAGCTAAATATGTTTTTGTCTTCTTCTATAGTTATTTCATATTTTCTTATTTTTGGAGGATACAAGCTTAGATCGATTAACAATTAATGATCATTCATTAACCAAAAGGAAAATAAAGTAGCAACCACAACCTAAGTTGGGCCTAGCTATAATCATGAATTTAGTACTCAAAGATCAACAAAGTTGCATGTTCTATTTCATATACGGATAATATTTATATTACAATCAGAAAAGGATTACCGCCTACGGAATTATAATGGGAAAAACTTATGTAGCTTGAATGTTCCCATCATTTTATTAATATAACAATGGTATGGCATGTAATAAAGATGACCTGGCATCTTACTAAGCCAATCAGAATACACGAAGAGATGATCTGGCATCTTACCAATCCAACCAAAATACACCATGATAATTTAAAAACTTGGAGTTGCAGTCCTAACAAGTCACAACAAAATAGAACTCTTTCTGTGTGTGTGTGTGTGTGTGTGATGCTTGTCAGCCACATTCTTAATAGCTTAGGGTAAACAAAGTAGCAATAGATTTGATTTCTTGATTTCAGTCTCTAGCTATCTCTATTTGGATGCAAATGGACATTTTAATGTCCAAATTGTCTTAGCATTATTAAAAAATTCTCTATTGGCTTACCTCTAGCTTTAAGAGAGCAAGAAAGTTGTGTTCAAAAGTGAAAGTATATCTATGAAATTACATATAAAATTTTATGAGAGAACAAGTTATATAGGAAATACAAAATAAGAATTGTTATAAAGGGAATTACAACCATCCATGCTTGTACTGACGGACACTAGTATATATCTAAAAATATAGGCATATCCAATCTAAGAAAATAAATATTAATAAAATA
>NC_025996.2:123440245-123534361 GCF_000442705.2 Elaeis guineensis | reverse complement strand
GCATCCCCAACTCCGGTTTAGACTTTCTTGCAGGTCCCGATGGCGGTCGTGATCCCTCGACTCCAGCTTCTCCGACTCGTGAAATTCTGCACCAACAGAATTGGCGCTAGAGGAAGGGTCTGTGTCTTCGCAGGACCCTTGTTCTTAAAGGAGTACTCAACGGGACTGTCTCCGATCATCTTCTTCGACATCTTCTTCTTCTTCTCCGGTCAGATTCTAACCTGATGCCTCCCGAAAGGTATCCACCAGGCGATCTACGGCCTCCATAGCCAGATCTCAGCAAGATCCGTTAGCTCGATCTCGTCTCAGTTTTTTAGGCTCCTCCTTCGGCACGGCAGTCGGCATGGAGCAGTTCGACCTGTGGTTCAGCAGGTCAAGGGCTCACCGAAGCGGTGGAGGCCATGCAGCAGCAGTAGCAGCAGCCGCAGGCATCTGTGTGGCTGAAAAGAGCATCGTCGGAGTTCCAAAGCCGATGATCGGGTGGCCCACTTGAGCCAGTCACCCTGTATCCCCAGAAAGGAGAAGCAGAGGGCAGAGAGCCCTCTGTCTGATCATGATTCCATCTCGGAGGGTCCCTACCTCCGTTCTGTCAGAAGACCCTCAAGATTCGTGATCGAGAGGATCTCCTGGATCAAGGTTCTAAGAGATGAACCGACGGATCGAAGAGCTCTGCCATGCTCCTCCTGCTTACGGTGAGGATATCTGTACTGACCCTCCTTTTTTTCAAAGGATTATGCAGGAATCGATCCCATCGAACTTCAAGCTCTCCCAATTTGAGAGCTATGACGGGATCTCAAATCCGATTGACCATCTGGAGGCCTTCCGGACAATGATGCTGCTCTATGGCATGCCAGACATCATCCTGTGCCGAGCTTTTCCATCTATCTTGAAGGGAGCAGCAAGAAATTGATACTCGACTGAACCGGATACTATATTCTCCTTTGATCAAATGAGCCACCAGTTGCGGCTCATTTCGTCAGTAGCCGACGTCCTCGGAGAGGTTCGGAGTCCCTCATCAACATCAAGCAAAAAGAGGAAGAATCCATCTGAACTTATGTCAATCATTTTAATGCCGCCGCATTGGAGGTCCGGAACTTGGACCAATCAGTTGCAATGGCTGTCCTGAAGAGCAGTCTTCAAAAGAATGACCTTCTATTTTTTCTGAAAAGAAGTATCCTAGGGACTTCACTGATTTGCTAGCTCGGGCCGAAGGATATGCCCGAGCAGAGGAAGCCTTCAAGCTGAAGGACGAGGAGGCTGCGAAGGAGTGGCAGGCGGGTGACTCCGGTAAGTCCGTAGTTGAAAAAGGGTCGAGTGAAGCTCGACCATGTTCTCGAACTCCCTCCAGACAAAGCGTGTCCGAACTCTCCCTCGAGCTTGTAGGTAGAGAAGCCCGGACCGTAGAGTTCGACGGAGCTCTCCTCTAGAAAGATTCCACAGCTACCCCCTCTCAATGCTCCAAAAACTCAAGTACTGATGGAGATCAGGGAGCAGCTGCCAAGGCCAGAAAGGATGCGCACACACCTTGGAAAGCGCAACTCTAACAAGTTCTACCTCTATCATCGTGACCACGACCATGACATAGAGGAGTGTATTCAGCTCCAAGATGAGATCGAGGAGCTCATCAGACGAGGTCGGCTCAACAGATTCATCCGACGCCAGCTAAGGTAGGGAAGATCGGCCGAGGGCCCTACCACACCAGAGCGCCAAGGAGGGAAGAACAGCCTGAAGATCGACCTCCAATCAGGATCATCAACACCATCTCTGAAGGACCCCGATGGGGAGCAGCCAGTGGATCGATTGGACCGTCCAAGCGACAGAGAACTGAAGAATCTATAACCTTTACTGAAGAAGATATCTAGAAGATTCAATTCTCCCATAATGATGCAGTTGTAGTTTCTTTAAATATTGCTGGCTATGATGTACGCCGCATCTTTGTTGATAATGGAAGCTCGATTGATATTTTATTTTACGATATATTCTAAAAATATCTATTCTGGATGATCGATTAGGGCCGATAAGCTCCCCATTGGTAGGGTTCACTGGCGATGCTTTGCCAGTGAAAAGAGTAATAACTTTGACCGTAGTTGCAGGTCGGTGCCAGAAATAATCTAGAGCGCAAGTGGATTTTTTGGTAGTAAGGGCGCCGTCTGCCTACAACGCAATACTCGGCCGACCTGGCCTCAACGCCCTTCGAGCTGTGGTATCGACCTACCATTTGAAGTTGAAATTTCTACAAGCCAAGGGGTCGGAGAGGTCAGAGAGATCAAGTCCTGGCAAGACACTGCTATAACATAGCCTTACAAAGAAATGGTCAGTCTGACTCCTGTCCGGTTGATGGATTCGACACCCACGACGACCTTGCTGAAGAACGGGGTGAGCCAATTGAAGATCTTGTCTCAATTCCTTTGAATGATGGGAATGAAGAGCACGTGGTAAAGATCGGCTCCAACCTGGGAGAAGAGGTATGACACAGCTCATCAATTTTCTACAAAAGAATGCGGATGTTTTCGCTTGGGTTCCGACGGACATGCTGGAGATTGATGCGAAAGTCATGGAACACCGTCTAGCTGTTGATCCAAACATCGATCGATGAAGAAAAAAATCTGAGGTCATGCACCGGAAAGGTAGAAGGCAATAGCTAGAAGTTGATAAACTCCTGAAAGCCGAGTTCATCAGAGAAGTCAACTATCCAAACTGGGTCTCTAATGTGGTTCTCGTCAAGAAGGGAACGGCAAGTGGAGGATGTGTATAGACTTCAAAAGCTGAACAATGTCTGCTCGAAGGACAATTACCCTCTGCCCAGAATTGACCAATTGATGGATGCAACCTCAGGCCACGAGCTTCTCACTTTCGTGGATGCATTCTCCAGCTACAATCAAATCAGGATGGCACCAGAGAATGAAGAAAATATTGCTTTTATCACTGATCGTGGTCTTTACTGTTACAGGGTCATGCCTTTTGGCCTCAAAAATACAGGGGCGACCTATCAACGGCTGGTGAACAAGATCTTCAAAGAGCAGATCGATCGCAACATGGAGGTCTACGTGGACGACATGCTTGTAAAAAGTAAATCTTCAATAAACCACGTCACCGACCTTGAGGAGACCTTCATCGCCCTCCAAAATACAAGATAAACTGAACCCACCAAGTGCGCTTTTGGAGTAACCTCAGAAAATTTTTGGGCTTTATGGTTCGGGGTGCGGGATTGAAGCAAATCCGAAAAAGATTCATGCCATCCAGGAAATGACCATCCCGAAGTCAAAAAGGAAGTTCAGTACCTTACTGGAAGAGTAGCGGCTCTGAATTGCTTCGTCTCAAGGTGGCCGAACGATGCCTACCTTTCTTTCAGATTCTCAAGTAGCCGAAGAACTTCTGTTGGACCACTGAATGTTAGCAAGCATTCGAAGAATTGAAGAAGTACCTCGGCTCACCTCCGCTATTGGTAAAGCCCGAACCTGAAAAGGAGTTGTTCCTATACCTGACGGTCTCCCCTGTGGCTCTCGCAGCAGTTCTGGTTAAGGAAGAAACAAAAACTCAATGACCGATCTACTACATAAGTCGAGTATTGAGAGACATCGAAATCAGGTACACTAAGTTAGAGAAACTAACTTACGCCCTGTTGATTGCAGTCCGAAGGCTCTGACCTTACTTTCAAGAGCACACCATAATACTGCTCACCGACCAGCTGATTAAGGCGGTTCTGCATCGAGCGGATGCTTTCAGAAGGATAGCGAAATGGGCGGTCGAGCTCATAAAATTCGATATCAACTATCGACCTCAGCCGATGATAAAAGCCCAGATATTAGCAGACTTCATAGTGAAATGCATTATCTCGGAAGAAGCCGAACTTGAACGAAGTGAAGCTGACAACCCAGGGCTCCAGCTGAACTCCCCTGAGGAAAGAACAGATCTCCCTGATGGTTTTTGGACCCTCTATGTGGACGGTTCCTCCAACATGTCAGGCACGGGCACGGGCCTGATCTTGATCAATCCGGAAGGAATTATCGCAGAGTATGCATTGTGCTTTGGATTCCTGTGACAAATAATGGAGTAGAATATGAAGCTCTGATTGCAGGACCGAAGATCGTCAAAGAATTAGAAGTAGATCGGCTCCAAGTCTATAGTGACTCTCAATTAGTGGTGGGACAAGTCAGTGAAAACTATGAAGCTCAGGAGAACAGTATGGCCAAGTATCTCGAAAAGGTAAAAGAGATCATCCCTGCCTTTGGCAGCTTTGACATCCAGCAAATTCCAAGAGCAAAAAATATCAGGGCCGATCTTCTCTCCAAGTTGGCTACACTGGCTCCGGCTGAACTACCCAAGGAAGTCCTCTTCGAAGTTCTGAAATGTCCAAGTATGGAAGAATCGCAGCTTATAATGGAGATCAGCCATGAACCCAGCTGGATTGACCCACTGGTTGCATACCTCAAGGATGGAATTCTTCCTCATGATGCAAAAGAAGCTCGGAAGCTTAGAAACCAGGCCTCCCGATATATCCTTTATGAGGGCAAGCTGTACAAGAGGTCATACTCTTTGCCCCTCCTGAAATATCTCCGGCCTTCTGAAGCCGACTTTGCCTTGTGGGAGATACATGAAGGAGTCTGCGGAAGTCATCTGGGGGCCAGATCTTTATCCCACAAACTACTCCGACAAGGTTATTACTGGCCTACAATGTACCACGACTCCATTGAATATGTCAGAAAGTGCGATCGATGTCAGAGATATGCGAATATTCAAAGACAGCCCACCTCCGAACTTACACCTTTGAGTGCCCTATGGCCGTTTGCACAATGGGGGATGGATATCCTTAGACTTTTTCCTATGGCGTCCGGGCAGCGAAAGTTTCTCCTGGTGGCAATTGACTACTTCACCAAGTAGGTCGAAGCCGAACCTTTGGCGAAAAACACAGAAGCTAAAGTGTAGGACTTCGTCTGGAAGTCAATCGTTTGTAGGTTTGGCTTATCCAGAACTCTCATTATTGATAATGGGCTATAATTTGCTGGAGCAAGATTTGCTGAATTTTGTGAGGATTTAAACATCTCCCATAACTTCACATCAGTAGCCCATCCGCAGGCAAACGACGAAGCCGAGGTGACCAACAGGACTCTATTGCAAGGAATCAAGACGAGACTTGAAAAAGCAAAGGGAACTTGGGTAGACGAGCTTTATCATGTGTTATGGGCATACTGAACTACCCAAAGACTACATACGGGGGAGATCCCCTTTGCCTTAGCCTTCGAAATAGAAGCCGTTATACCGATTGAACTCAAGCTTCCATCGGCGTGAGTCGTGGCATTCGACGAGCAGCGCAACTCACAGGATCTCAAGGCCAACCTCGACTTGTTAGAAGAAAAACGGGAGACAGCTCAAGTTCGGATGGCAGCCTACAAGCAGAAAGTAATCCGCTACTACAACTGCCGGGTCAAGAGCAAAGCCTTCAGAGCGGGGGACTTAGTACTTTGGCGAGTCGTTGTTTCACAATCTCAGAACCAAGAAAAATTTGCCCCAAACTGGGAAGGTCCGTATGAAGTCAAGGAGGTAGTCCGGTCCGGAACATACTATCTAAAAGAGCTCGGAGGAGCGGACCTTCCATGACTATGGAATTCGAAAAATTTACAAATATATTACCGATAACTTTGCCTTAAATAAAAGTTTCATATTCACATATCTTTTCTTTTAGCATGAGCTTATAACGACAGGGAGTAGCTCCTTCAGACAATTGAAACTAAGCGTGTTAGGAACAGGCGGAGAACCTCGTCCTAACATGAGCAAAGTCAAAGATTCGATTATTAAGAGATCGGATGGGGGGAGAGGCCCTTGCAACGGCCCTTATGCACCCCCACAGCCATGTTAGGAATAGAAGGAAAACCTCATCCTAACATGAGCAAAGTCGAAGATCTAGTTATTAAGAGACCGGATGGGGGGAGAGGCCCTCACAACGGCCCTTATGTGCCCCCACAGTCATGTTAGGAACAGGAGGAGAACCTCATCCTAACATGAGCAAAGTCGAAGATCCGATTATTAAGAGACCGGATGGGGGAAGAGGCCCTCGCAACGATCCTTACGCACCCCCACAGCCATGTTAGGAATAGGAGGAGAACCTCATCCTAACATGAGCAAAGTCGAAGATCCGGTTATTAAGAGACCGGATGGGGGGAGAGGCCCTCGCAACGGCCCTTATGCGCCCCCACAGCCATGTTAGGAACAGGAGGAGAACCTCATCCTAACATGAGCAAAGTCAAAGACCTGGTTATTAAGAGATCGGATGGGGGGAGAGGTCCTCACAACGGTCCTTATGCGCCCCACAGCCATGTTAGGAACGGAAGGAGAACCTCATCCTAACATGAGCAAAGTCGAAGATCCGGTTATTAAGAGATCGGATGGGGGGAGAGGCCCTCATAACGGCCCTTATGTGCCCCCACAGTCCTGTTAGGAACAGGAAAAAAATCTCATCATAACATGAGCTGAAATTGACTGTGTCAGGAACAGGAGGAGAACCTCATCTTGACACAAACGAAGACCTGATCGTTTAAGATCGGATGAGAGAAAAAGCCTCCTCAACGGCTCCTCTACACCCCTACAACCCCATTAGGAGTAGAGAAAAAATCCTCATCCAAATATAAAAAAATAGAATTAGAGAAAAAGGAAAAGCGACGAGCTATGCTAGAGATGAGAGAAAAAATGAACTACATCTAAGACACAAAGGACCTCGTCTCAATGAGGAAGAAAATTCTTGTCAAAAATCTTCAGTCTCTAAGGGAGAACCTAACACTAACAGGAGAAAATAGACTTTCTCAAAGTAACGAGAAGTTCGGGCTCCAAACTCGAATATTGGGAGAAAGCGTCAAATTCGAATGGCCTCAAAAAGACCTTCGGTCATGAACAAAAAGGATGAATCAATACGGCGATGACCAAGAATCTTCAAATAACGTTGACATCAAATAAGACAAAAGACAAGAGAAGCTCGATAAATGACAACTCAGAGCAAGAATAAACAAGGTAATGAGAAAATTTTTTTTCATTTCATTAGTAAAGAGAGCATTACAAAAGCCTTTGAAGGCAAAAAAAAAAACAAACAACAACAAGAAAAGAAAAAGAATACATGGAACAAAAGGTAAAAGAAGCTCTAAGGAAGCTCGACTTCTTCTGACTTCGAACTCTCGATTCCAGCCATTATCAGGGATTGCTTTAAGTTCTCAACTTCTTCTTTCAGTTTTTTCTTTCTTAGCAGCATCTCCGATAAATTTGGTGAAACCGCCAGCTTTCGCCCTCCGATTCTCGAAGCCTCTTCCTCAGAACTTCGGACTCCGCTTCTGCATCCTTGATCGTCTGCTGCTCATAGATCAGCTGAATTTTCAGCCACTGCAGTTCGGCCTTCTCCTTCTCAAGGGCTACAGACAGTTTTTCCATGGTCCCCCTCAAGGATCGGAGCTCGTCGGAGCCTTGAATCGAAATAGGATGGGCTCTTTCGGACAACTGCTTCTGAAGGTGAGCAACCTCGTCGGTCACCGTCTTCAGCCTCCTTCTGTAGTTGTCTATTTGCCCACACCAGTCGACTCGGCAAGTGTTGTAATTCATCTCAACGTTCTATAGCTGCTTCTGGAGGTCGGAGAATTTCTTCGACTAGTTCCGACTGGGATCAGCCTGAGTTGGAAACCAAGACGAGCTCCCTTCCAATTAGCCGATCTTCTTCCGTGCAGCCGCCAACTCGATCTTGAGGGAGCTGATCTTGGAGGCCTGAGTCCAAGATCGATCGCTGGTGCATTTCTGAAGTTCCTCAAGCTCCTTCTCGAAGTTGGCCTTCTTCCGGCTGTAGTCCATGAAGTTCTTTCTGTGGAGGTTTCAAAGGCGAGTAACCTCCACGGTGGCTTCCGAATGGCTCTTCCTCAGCCTGTGAAGTTCGTCGTCCATCTTCTTTGATTTCTTCATTAGGTGACGAACTTCCCTTCTCAGATCTTGGATCATAGACTTCAAAGGAATCCCCTGCGGTAGGAGAAGAGCTTCGGTAGGGTACTGTTATCAAGAAACAAGAGCGTCACAACGCAAATCATTGTAAAAAAAAAAGTAGAAGAAGAAAAAGGAGCTCTCTATAAAGAGAAATCCAATTTCATTGATTGACTAATTTTTAAGTACAAGAGAAAGAAAAAAAAAGTTATAATAAAAGAAAGTATAAAATTAGAGGTCTCGGACCTCTGGAGCAGAAGTGGAGGAGCTCGGTGCCCCCGAAAGATCGATCACGACAGCTGCGGCAGTTGAAGAGGTCCCGGCTGGAGGGAGACCGGCAGCAGCTTCGGAAGGTCCGGCTTCATCGTCGGACGCTTCGTTTAGGAAGCTGAGGTCGAGTTTGGAAAACTTTCCAACCATCTTCTCCTGGCAAAGCTCGAAGCCTTTGATAAAGGCGGTCTGGCCGAACTTGATATTCAGATCTCTCATCTCGGAGGAGGTCTTGAACTCCTCTATTGCTTGGGCCCTTGCCTCTGAGACTAGGGTCAGGATTTGCTCCTTCAGTTTGGAGACCTCGACCTCTACCTTCCTTCTTTCCTCCTCCAAAGCAGCCTTCAGATCCGTCGAAGTTTGTTCCTCCTTCTGGAGCACCTCTTGGAGACTCGTGACTTCGATGACCTTTTCCTTAAGACGGGCAACCTCAGCCTGACGATCTTCCTCCACCTGGGCTGCTTTCTTCTTTGTATTTTTCATCACCTCGATGTTGGTGATGAGCTGGTGTCCAATCTGCAAGAGTGGCCAGGAAGTCAATATGAAAGTTAAGGAATGAACTAAGTGAAGAAGCGAAAGGAAGAAAAAAGTAAATCGATCTACCTCAAGAAAGGACCCCAGAGAGTCCTAAACCCACTGTTCAGGATCGGCATGGACGATCCTATGGACGATTTCGGGCAAAATGCACCCGTCGACCAACCTTTTTATTAAATTCCTGTTGTTGAAGGGGTTCTCCCCCGGATCCTCTTCGGAGCCGTTGGACCTTTCGGTGGCAGCCCTGCTGCTGCTGATCTTGTGGACCACCGTCTTCTTCCTTCTCTTCCTTTCGACCCCCGGTGCCTCCTCGGGATGAGACTCTGGAGCGGGAACCTCAGTCGGAGGGCTTCTTGAAGAAGCTCGGGAGACTGTGGGCTCGACGTCAGAGGGGGCATCACCGACAATGGCTGCTTGGGCGAGCACAGTCGAGCTTGTCTCCTCTACCCTCGCCTTCTTCGCCGACCCAGAAGTTGCGGTGCCTTTTCTCTTGTGGGCCTTGAGACCCTTGGCTAGTATCTGAGCTGCGTCTGCGTCCACGTCTGCAATAAAAAAAGATCGACATAGTTTAGAAACAGAATAAGAGAAAGAGGAAGCCGCGAATGACTTGAGAAAGAAAAAATACTGGTAGGGTTGAGAGGGCTCAGGCCAACATTGAATAAAAGTTGCTCCTTCAGAAGGTCGGAGAGGAGAGGAGCTGGATAAGTTTTAAGTTTATTGGAGGCTTCAAGGTCATCCTTTCCCAGGATAGAAGTCCGACGGACGGAGTCCCTCAGGGAGCCCCAGGGGGGCAACCCCAGCATCAGGGTCGGGCATCGGATGTAGAAGTACCTCTCCTTTCAGTTGTGGATAGAAGAGGAGGTACCTTTCAGCAACCCCTTTCTACCGAACTGGGGGGAGAAGTACCACCAGTCCTTTGTCAAAGGGTGATGCTTAAAGGTATAAAAGTTTCTAAACAAGAAAAGAGTTGGCTGGACTTCAGCTAAATGACAGAGAAAAAGAAATCCTATCAGAAACCTAAAGGAGTTTGGCACTACAGAAACTAGAAAAATGTTTAAAAAACGAAAAAGGGCAACAACAAAAGGTGGGAGTGGAAGTCGAAGCCCGACGTGGAAGGCTTCCTGGTATAAACAAAAGCGGCAAGGGGAGGGGTGCTAGCCCGGTCAGTTGGCCCGGGAAGCTCAAGCTCATACTCCGGAGGAACCCTGTACTGAATCTTTATCAGTGAGAGTTCGTCCGAGGTCAAAGAGCTGGGAATGGTGTTTGGTACAAAGATCGAACGAGGTCCAATCCTAAGTACGGGTTCATCTACAATACTAGAATTTGGGGGGGGGCTGGAGCTGACGAACTTCTAGAACTGCTAGACGAAGAAGTGTTGGAGGACATTTTGAATCAAATGAAAACCCCAAAAAATTCTAAAAAAATTGGAAAAAATAGGAAACAAGGCGCTCTCAGAGAAACCAAATGGACGGAATGTAGAGGAGGAAAAATGAAAGAATAGCAAGAAAAAGAAGGATTCTGGAACTAACCTAGGCTGGTCCGAGAGGTGCGGGAGGGCAGCGAAGGCGATGGAGGTCGACCTGAAGGGTGCCTAAGATCGAGAGGAAGACTGGAGGAGGATGAAGCTCTCAGGAAATAAGAGGGGATTGAAGAAAAATCTTAGGCAAGGTGAAACTCCTGAAGGAGGGAGACGGGTTTAAATAGACCTCAGGGTCTGACACAATAATGATTGCAGATCTCCTTTGGCCAATCTACAACCGTTGCATGTCCCATTCATCATGGCAGATGGCTGACAACTGACAGAATCATTATCGCATCGTACCTGGGATGATGCTCCAGTGAAAATTTTGAAAAAATCTTTTCGGATCGCCTCGATTTGAAAAGACTCCAGCACCGACGCACCAAATGCCAAAATATCTGGAAACAATCGAGTACGAAAATCAAGGGAGGCAACTTCAGCTGTGAAAATTTCTTTGTACTTTCTTCATTCAAAACCCGAACTCGAAAATAGGGAGACTAGTGTTGGGTATAAAATAACCCCAGTCGAAGTTCGTAAGAGGCCAACCCTCCCAGGACTCTTCCAGCTTCTGATCTTGTGCGGCATCTTTCTGAACTTCCCCGACCGTCCGAGCTTCCACAGTACCATCCAAACTCCTCCAACAGTCGATCTTCCACAGCGTCCTCCAGATTCCTCCAACGGACGAACTCCTATTGTACCCTCCAGACTTCTCCAATAATGAGCTCCTTCAGTCGTCTATCAGACTGCTCCAAATACTCTCTGGGCTTCACTATCAGTCGATTTTCTACAGTGATCGACTACTCTTTGAATCTCTTCCAGACTTCCTCCTGTCATGATCGACTTTACTCCGAACTTCTTTCGGGCTTCGTCATTGTCCGGACTTCTCTAGCAGTAGGACTTCTACAGTAACCAGACTCCATCCAATTTTTTACTGTGATCGATCGCCTTCCGAATTTCACCCGGACTTCTATAGTAAGCGAATTTCATCCGAACTTCTATTGCAAGCGGACTCCATCCGGACTTCCACGGCAATCGATCTCCATCCGAGCTTCTACAATAAGCGGTCTCCATCCGGGCTTCCATGGCAACCGATCTCCATCCGAGCTTCTACAGTAAGCGGTCTCCTTTCGGACTCCTACAAGAATCAGACTCCATCCGAACTTCTACAATAGAATTGGATTCCAGACGAACTTCTACAATGGACGGGCTCCATCTTAGTTACAACTGAGTAGTGCTGGATGCCAAGGAAGGAGTTTGAATCTTCTATGGTCTCCACTATTATGACCTCCCAGTGATCATCCCATGTGGTGGTGGTCATGGACCACAAGACAGGAAAGAAGCCGTTGCATGGTCCCTGTTGGGATATACCGACTGACCCCCATACGTCGACTTATCCTCGGATCGGTCCGACCAACATCCAACTCTACCCACCGGATAGACAGACGACTCCGACAATGACTGCCGACAATATCCAACCGAAGGTATGCCGGCCAAATAGACCAATACTGTTTCTGGTCGAACGGCCGAACCCATATCACTGACTCACTGTCGGGGGTGGCAGCCGACGTCCGACTTTCACAAGGCACCAGATCAGCCGACGGTGTCTTTGAGTCATCACCCGACGTCCCAACAGTCGAATACCGACATATAGTCGGTCAGTCCATCCAAACACCGTACAACCGCTATGGGCTGTTGTCCTGTCAAGGGCATGCTGTGCGACTGCTCTGGGGTATTGTCCTGCCAAGGACATAGATTAATTCTGATGACCTGACAACCCACGTCGATTTGACAGCCCCCGACGATTTGACAACCCTCCGATTGTCTGTACCATTAATGGCGGGACCATACCGCATTCTACTATAAAACGGAGTAAGGCAACAATTTCAGTAAGCTTTCTCAAGCTTTCTCAAGCTCTCGAAAAGCTCTTAAGCTCTAAGCACTATCTCTAAACTCTGCTAAAATTTTATTCAAGTGCTCCATTTCTGTTGAAGCAAAGTACTGACTTGAGCGTCGGAGGGTCTTGTTGGAGCACCCCCAACTCCGGTTTAAACTTTCTTTGCAGGTCCCGACAGCGGCCGTGATCCCCTCGACTCCAGCTTCTCCGGCATTGGCAGAATTCTGCACCAACAGGAAGCATGATCAGTTAGTGATTGGATCAACTTCTAAAGATTCAGAGCATGACAAGGTTAATCAACTTGAAGATCAATCAAGTCCAGAAAAAATATAAAGCAAAAAAGTTTGATCAGATAGCTACCATATCAAGTTTAAAAAAGATTATGGTTGAAGAATCCATTGATTATGGAATTGCTCAGAAAGAAGCAAAGGATGCTATAGTTGATCCAGCTATGGAGATTTGTATTAAGGAAACAAATCATACGAAAGAATCTGTGTTGAAGCTATCTAAGATCTGGATGTTTGTTTTAGAGGTTTAGTCAGTTATGAAGATGAAGAAATCACTAAGTCTGAGGTAGCTTCAGAGATCGAGCAATATAAAGATATGCTTCGTAGAGGTTATTCTTGTTGTGCTTTGGCAATTAATGAGATTTTTGATAAATTAATTAATCTTGAAGCTACTTTAAAATTCAAGCTGTTGGAAGATTCTGTACATGAAGATTTGATTTTCTATGTAGAAGCCAACCATATGAAGGTATATGGAGCAACTCAAGTAGAGGTATATGAATATAACCAAAATTTTACTTTTGATTTATTTATTTATAGATAATGGTCGATGTTCATAGTTATTACAACCAACAACTTGATGTTTGTTGAGATAAGTTGGATACTCAAAGGAACCTTGGCATCATGATTGAGGAGTTAGTGCCAAGAGAGGGTTGTAGGATATCATTGTCTTTGATAAATTCATCGAAGAGGATGAGTTAGTGAAGAAATTATTGTTCAGATCAATAAAAAAGTTTTACTATTCATTTATTATTATATATTACTATTACTATGGTGATGATGGCGATGGCTATTATGGTGTTTCATGACATCGACAAATTCAGGAT
Source organism: Elaeis guineensis (assembly GCF_000442705.2). NCBI lineage: Eukaryota > Viridiplantae > Streptophyta > Magnoliopsida > Arecales > Arecaceae > Elaeis > Elaeis guineensis. The sequence goes on along the minus strand of NC_025996.2, from coordinate 123,521,086 downwards.
TGTTGATATAGACATTTGCAATAAGGGAGAGTATTGAGATTTATTACTAAGTCCAAATCCAACTAGAATTCATTTTTAATTGGTCATTAGTTTTAATGACTTTATAATTCTATTTAATTATTTCTTGTATGTTCTATTCAAATAGAATTCTATCCCTAGTGTTACTCTATTTATTTCAGAGTTTATGTTTTAGTAGATTTTGATTTTTGAGTTAAGGTAGGAGTCAAATTCCTATCCATGTGGTGTTCCATTTAAAGGGACCGTTGGTGTTTTTTTGGAGTGTGAAAGACGGTTGAAAAAGTATGAAAGATTATAGAAGAGTGTTTGAGATGTAGAAAGAGAGAGAGTTAGAGGTGTCCTCTTTGATGAGGCATGAAGGAGCTTTCTTGTATGGCAAAGATTTTTCTCTTTCTAAATTTATTTTTCTTCCAACATTTCTTCCTTGTTATTTTTTTGATGTTTGTTATGGATCTCGAGCTGGCACGTTTGATCTACTTCGGATAGCATGCTGTTCTACAATAGCTACCTTAGCTTTTGATATTCAACAAGGATTGAGTTGTAATAATCATCCAGTATTGTGAGATCATGTTTTGTAAATTGTAGACAATAAATACTCAAGAAACCACAGAAGTTGCTGTGAAAGGCCTTTCATAAAATATGTTATACAATGTATTGGTACATCCCAATGGGATATACAAACTACCTCACTCTCAATAGCTAGTAAAAGGTTAGGCCTAGCAGCCAGACAATGAACCCATCAAGGGCTTCCATTGATACATAAGAGGGGAACAACCATATGAGTCTACAAGATAACTCATTATAGCCACAGACACTATAAAACTTATAATATTAAAAGGAAAACCATGAAACTAATTTTGGTACAACAAGCATCCATTCCATTTGCAGATCATGATGAATGTCAATCAATGAATTACAATAGAAGAAAATATGCCAACATAAAAGGCACAAAAGGAAGATTACAAACATAATAAAACTATAAAAACAAGGCCCAAAAATCTAGCATGACCATCAAAATATTTTCAAAAAAAGAGTTCCCCTTGGACTATAAAGGCCAAGATTCAAGTAGGTAACATTAATCCTAGGAGTTTCTCTTTATAAATTGTAAAGAAAGAATAAGAAGGGAGGTCTAAACAATGCAAAAGAAAATCAATAAAACTATGTAAAAATTTATATAAATTTCTACTAAGTCTAAAAAAATTGATAATTTTACTGAAACAAATAAATCGAGATAAAAATTGACTACTAAGAGAGTAGTAATCTCATTTTATCACAAAAAGAAGAATTGATAGTTTGCTAATACCGTTGAACTCCAAGCATTTTTTATATTTACTTTTGCATCATTTTCTACTACATTAGATAGAGAATTTAGAAAAATTTGTGCTAGAAATTTCAAAATTTAAAAAGTAATATACTTTAAAACTTAAGGGTATAAATCTCAGTCAATAAGAAAAGAGTATTAAAGAAATTAACAATCATCAAAAACTTTCAATGCTTTAGATTAAGAATTGAAAAGCACAGTTTTTTGGAACTAAAGAAATAAATAAAAAATGAATCCAAGGCATATAGGAAAAGGGAGGAGCAATTAGAAGCATTGGAATGGATAATTTAGAAAAATACACTACACGATTGTGGGTACTTTTCTAAAATGCATTTCTGTCACTTCTAATAACTCTTCTTTCCCCTTCCCCTTCTTGTCTTTGTCATTTCTCATCCATACTCTTATAAAGGTTGTGGTATAAAATGCTAGAGTTAAAGGATATCTATCCACATCTTTTTATATAGGTGAATGGGAAAAGACATATACATATAAAACTAGGGGTGCACAAAGAAAATAGTGACTTTCAAAAACCATAGATGAGATCCATAGTTTCGCTCTCACAATGTTTTGGTCTATTGGATGGTTAAGATTAATGTTTCTAGAGAATTCTTTAAATCTAAAGGCTAAGATAAAACAAGAAGTGGAGGCTTTTGATTTGCTAACAAAGAGTGCCACTAACTAGTAGAATGCAAGCCTAAGATTAGTTTTTAGAGTTTTCTATTGCAGAGAATGCCTATGGTCAAAAGGTAGAAAAGGTATTATCTAGTTATTATAAACTAATGAAGAAATATTGTTGGTTACATGATAGTTAGTGATAGGTCGCGATGTTGTCGTTAGGACATCATGATTATCAAATTAATTTTAATTTTTAAAAATTAAAAATATATAAAAAGTAGTGAGTCAGATCGAATCCAGAGAAAACCATATTTTGATTTGAAATCTTTGATTTTATAAAAAATTTTTTTTGAAGAAAGTAATTTAAATCAAAAAATAAAAATTAAAAGTATGAAAAATAAATCAGGTACTAAGATCTACTATTTAGATCCTAGCTTCTACTTATAATAAAAATAAATAACAAGAATTTAAAGAGCATAAAAATAAATTGGTACTAAGATCTATTAACTAGATCTTAGCATCTACTTACAAAATAAATATAAATAATAAAAATTTAAAATATAAAAAAAAATTTTACATTAAAAATAAAATTTAAGTATAAAAAATTTAAAAAATAATAAAATAAAATAAAACTGTAATAAAGATTTGAAGTTGATCGGTACAGCCTCATCGGAAAGATGGTTGACGACCTCTCCTTCTTCCTTCGTACTCCATGGAGTGAACTGGCTTCTCTTCTTCTTTCCTTTAGATCTGATCTTCAAGATAGTGTAGGCGTAGAGATAGTGTAAAAACAAAGCTCAACTTCTAAACACCTCTTTCTTAGAAGCCTTCTCCATAATCCAAAGCTATGCTTGCTACCCTCTCTCTATACCTCTCCCACTCTTAGATGCCTTTTCTCTTATGCCTAGTGATAAGTGGTATATTTTTATATTTATTGTAGATATTTTTGATAATTTATGATGTTAACATCTTCTTAAAAATTTAATTTCATAAATTTATTAATTTTTTAAAAAATAAGTAATTTAAAAAAAAATAAAATTAGATATATTTATGAAAAATAAGATGTTAATTTAATTGAGTAATTTAAACATCAAAATGAAAAATTTTTTTGAAAAATTTAATGTATATTTTTTTATTTTTTCAGACGAAAACAGACAAAAATAGAGCCAAAATATCCTAAAAAACCTTAAAAATGCCTCTGATGTATGGTGAACCAGTCGGTCGGTCCACAGAGCCAAGACGCAATCCACCAGAAATAATACGCGGTCCACAGACATGGTCTACGGGCGGTGGAAGCCTCTTTTGTGTGATCAACGACTGACATCCATCCGACCCAGATCCATGGTCTACATTTGCTATCGATTTATAAGAGAAGTTATATGTGCGATCCGATGGTCCAGAACCAATCTGAACCCAGATCGGATGGCTGTGGTTGAATCCAACCCTGATAAGGATTAAAACGTTGATTTTTGATCAAATCTGGACGCCCAAGCCTGATCCGACGGTCAGAAAAATTTCTAAGGATTTTTATACGATTTCTAAGGATTTTAGGACTCCTTTTCCTATCAAAAAATTATGAAAAATTTATCTATAAATAGGAGATCCGGAAAATAAGCTTTGAGAGGAGAAAAAATCAGAGAAAAAGTAAGAAAAAATAGAAAAAAAAATTCAAAGAGCTTTAGAGATCAATTATTGAGAGATTATGGAGCTACAGAGCTTGATGCGAGGCTAAATCTCTTCAATTCAGGAATATGATGAAGCCTGTAAATAATTTTTATTTTTTTTTTTGTATTTAATTTTTATGCAATAAAATTTTGCTTTTATTTCATATCTTTTTATTTTTTTCTGAGATATTGATCCAGCCTATACGGCTTATACCCTCTATTGACGTGCTGTGATCCCTAGATATGGTACGTACTTTGGAGAGATAGATCGTAGTATGTTAGATTAATCTTAGATCTTATAATTGAATTTAAATAGTTTATACTCTAACAGGACGAGCTGCAATCTACTGATACAGTCCGTATCCCTTAGAGATAAACTATACTAATACCATAATTACAAGAATTAAATATTATAATATAAAAAAAGAAGAAAATAAATCTCTTTGCATGGTGGATTCAGAATTTCTGGCTTATTTCTCTGAATTATTTTCTTTCATAATTTAATTTATACTTTTTAATTTCTTGCTATTCTATTTCTTGTTAATCCTTCTGCAATCAATTCTCTTTTATTTTTTTCATAAAAAAAAAGATAATCATCCTAAATCTCTGTGGAGACGATCCTGACTCACCCTATCTATATAGTTTGAGTTGGTTTTTATTTTTGATCACCTACGACAGTGATCAAATTTTGGCGCCGTTGCCGGGGAACTAGGCATGATTATTTTAAATTTTTTTTTTCTTAGTTTCTTTCTAACTTACTTAGTTCCTTAGTCAAACTTATTTTCTTTCAAAAAAATAAAAAAAATAAAAAAAAATTCTACATTGATACCTCATAATCTACTTAGGAATTAGATACTTAATCATAAAGCCTAAAAAGTAAAATAAATTAATTTACTCTTGACTAACTACCAAATTGGTCATTTTTTCTTCTGACATTGCATAATTCTATAAACATTTTAAGGACACAAACTCTAAACAAGATAAGGTGGAGATTTCATCACTTTTCTTAGCCCACAAACCACCATTCTGCATATTGCATTGACCTAAATCTTAATTTAAAATCAATTAGACATTGGCTCCTAAGGACTTTCGAGCTCAATAGGACAAGGGATCCTAAGAGTAAGATCAGATTAAGGTTAGTCAGTTTGACTGGTGTCTAGAAAAATGGTTCAAGGACTACGTCCTAAAGTAAGTGGTTATTTAATTGATTTCGTTTACTTATCTGGCCAACTCAGTTGGTGTCTAAGGAAAGTAAGGGGGGACCTCCACCGACCTTATACTTATCTGGCCAGTTGAGTGGCTAGTCTTTTACCTGGAGTGCTCAAAGGCAACTTAACAAGTTAGAAGCTGTCTAGATCTAAGGTTACCCTTAGCTAGGATTGATTGTATAACGTGACTACTAACCTACAAATATTAATCCTAATTAAAATGCTCTTCTCTATCGTTCTAGATTTAGGACTCCTTAGGCCCCCATCTTTAGAATTCTTTTCTCATTTATTTTTTTTTTTAAAATAAAATAAAAAAATTGCAAAAATAACTAAAATTTTTAATTTTTTCATGGATAAGGTTATCTGGTCGATTAGTGAGAATAGATCCAAACTTTACATCGAGTCCAGTAGACCTTAAGCCCACCATGGGTGAACCGAACATGAACTAGGGTTTGAAAGACCTTTGCTATCCAGTTGGGATAGCCCAACCTCATGTATCCGACTGCACAAACTGATGTCAATTTTGAAATTAAACCTCAGATCATAAAATGCTTCCCAAATTCACCGAATCGAGGATGCATATATTTTTATGAGGAATTTGAGAAGTATGTGCACGATGCGGCTTCAATAGCTCACTGAGATGCTGTAAAATTTAGGTTGATCAACTTTGTCCTCAAGATAGTGCCAAAAAATGGTTATACAGTCTTCTAATCAATCCATTGCATCATGCGAGGGTTTTGTTAGAGTGTTCCTGAAAAATTTTTTTCCACACCATAAGACTGTCAAATTTAGGAATGAAATTAATCAATTTTATCAATTACAGGTGAGTCTTTTTGAAAGTGCTTTGATCATTTTAAGAACCTTTTGAGTTAATGCCCACACCATGGAATAGAAACTTGGAGGCTGTGCCAAATCATTTACGAAGGACTAGACCTAAACTTAAAAACCATGTTAGAATCAATGTGTCAGAGTCAATTCATGAATAAAGAACCATAAAAGCCTGGCAATTTCTAGAGGACCTAGCAGAAAAGAGCCTATAATAGGAGATTACTAGAGAGCCCGTCAGATACACACCTTCAAGAGGGGATGTATATCAAGTTCAACCTTCCCTAGCTGAAGAGGCTAAATTCACATCTTTGATCCGTAGGATAGAGGCTCTAGAACTCAAGAACATACCCAAATGAACCAAGTTGCAACAACAACTTGCAATGGGTGTAATGCCACAGACCACACGATGAAAGTATATCTTTCTTGATGGGTCCAATCGAGAACGAAGTAGCATAGGTGAACGCAGCCTATCAAAGATCCATAAATGACCCCTACACACCAACATATAATCCAGGATGGAGGAACCACCCCAATTTTCTTGGTCATAAGGGTCAAACTTAATTAGACTTGCTTTCACTCAACCCAACCCCAAACCCACTCAATCATCAGATACCCATCAGATTTCAGCAATCATCAAAGGCTTAACTCGCTAGAAAAGGTCTGAAAATCCTAGCAAAATCATCTGCTAGCACCAACACTACACCGAATAACTTCATGCAGACCACAGGCCAGCTTTTAACTTCCAACACCTAGGCTATTACCATTTAGAGATGCAATTAGGTCAATTAGCCATGGCTGTAAGTGAAAAAAAAAGGTAAACTATCGAGTCAATCCGAGGCTAATCCTAGGATTAGAACAATCAAAGACCACAACAAGAGCCCAGATAACCAATTAAATTTAATTCATACTTTAAGATCTAAAAATAAGTAGATAATCATGTCGGTACACCTGAAGATCAAGATGAATCATTGTCTAAACCACCTCATAAGCAAGTGATCGATCAGACGAGTTTGAGGATCCAGATAAGTCTAAGGAGTCAACAGAGATTAACAAACTATCCAGCCACTTGAAAATCACATAAGGGATTAAGCAATTCAGACATCACCCACCAATTCTGTAGCTCTTTTTTCAAATAGACTTAGGTCCAACAAATACTCAGCCCATATGGATCAAATTTTAGAGATATTTAAACAAGTGAAAGTGAATATCCCTTATTAGATATGATCCAACAAGTTCCATATATGCCAAATTTTTAAAGACCTATGCACAAAGAAGAAGACCACCAATGTTCCAAAAAGCCTTCTTGGTGGCTAGTGTAAGCTCATATCTATCAAGCACATGCCTGTCAAGTATAAAGATCCAGGGACTCCTATAATCTCTTGTGTTATTGGGGAAACCATCATTGATAGGGTCTTATTAGACTTAGGGGCTAGTGTGAATATCTACCGTATTCGGTCTATGAAAAATTGGGGATAGAAAAATTAAAGCCTACAAAAATTATATTGCAATTGGCAGATCGATCAGTGAGGGTCCCAAAGGAGTTGTGGAAGATGTGTTAATCAAGGTAAGTAATTTCATTTATCCTGTGGATTTTGTGATCCTCGAGACTGAACCAGTGATTTATCCAAAAGGTCACATTCCAGTAATCTTAGGAAGATCATTCTTAGCGACCACCAACGCCCTAATCAATTATCGCAATGGACTCATGAAACTCTCATTTGGAAATATGACCATTATCTTAATATTTTCAATCTTGAAAAAAAAAGGACCAATTCGTTGATGTAAATCTGATTCAGGATGAGATCTATGAGACTACTGACCTAGAAAAGAAGATTTTGACTGTAATATCTGGTCAGATCAAGAATTTAAAATAGATTATGAAATATTTCATCTAGTGATCAGAGAGTTCATCCATAATGGCAACCACTGTCGAACCACTTATGAGGATGGATGAACCTATACACAAGCCATCGATTGAGGAAGCATCTAAACTAGAACTCAAAACACTCCCTCAAATCTCAAATACGCATATCTAGGTCCATCAAAAATTCTATCCGTAATTATCACATTAGACCTAGATCAAACCCAAGAGGAGAAACTTTTAGCATCCTCAAAGAGAATAAGGAAGCCATAGGCTGGACCATGGCTGACATCAAAGGGATCAGCCCTTCAATTGTCCAACATCGAATTTATTTAGAGGAGGAAGTCAAGCCAATCACATCCCCTAATTTGATCGACATTGTCCTCAATGAAGTAGAAAAAATGAAGGGTGCATAAAAAGAGAAAAAAAAGGAAAGATGTCATCAGATCCAAAACTTTTTTCAAAATTGGTGCTTCTCCCATCTTAGCCAATATTGCCTTCAAATCCGTACAAAGCAAGCCTTGATTAACCTGAACATAATGCAAAAGAAAGTAAAAGCAAAAACTGAAAACTAGATTGCCTCTAGAAAGTGTTAAGTTTTAAGTCTTCAGCTAGACTGAACCTGAGATACAGAATCAATTAGAATAAATAGGCTCATGGAGAACCATGACTCCTCCTCAATTTTAGTAGGTAATTCCAAAATAGTTTCAATCATTGTCCATTTACTTTAAAAGTAGCCCATTGCTTAGGTTTTTGATTTCTATAGCTCCATGAGAAAAAATCTCTTTTACAATATAGGGCCCTGTCCATCTAGATTTAAGTTTTCAGAAATAAATGTAGCCTAGAGTTATACAAAAAATTTTTGACCAGATAAAAATGATTTTCTAAGGATTGCTCAATCATGAAACATTTAGTTCGTTTTTGTATATCTTAGCATTGTTGTATGCCTATTCCTGATTTTTCAAGTTCATCAATTTGTAACTTCCTATGTTGTCTAGCCTCATCTAGATCATGTTTAGCTTTTTGATGGCCCACATAGCCTTATGTTCAAGCTCTACTAGCAAGTAACATGCTTTACCAAACACAAGCTGTAAGGAGACATTCCTAAGTTGGTTTTGAAGGCAGTGCGATATGCCCAAAGAGCATCTACTAGCTTAATGACTAATTTTTCTATTGGTGTTACAGTCTTTTCTAGATTTGTTTGATTTGATGATTTAAACTTCAACTTATCCACTAGTCTGGGGGTGATAGGGTGTGGCCAATTTATGGGTGATGTTGTATTTCTTTATCAGGATTGCAAAGGTTCGATTACAAAAATGTGTTCCTGATCACTTATAATGGCTCTAGAAATTTAAAATGAGAGAGAATATTTTTTTAAAAAATTTGATAATAATTTTGCTATCATTCGATCTACACGTATCATTCTATCCATTTGGATACATAATCGACAGCACTAAGATATATTCATTTTAAAAGAATTTGAAGTGGTCTCATGAAATCGATTCTCCATACATCAAAAATCTCAACAACTAAGATCGAATTTAATGGCATCATATCTCTTTTTGTGATCCATCCTACTTGTTGACATCTAGTGCAGCTTTTACAGTACTCATGTGCATCTTTAAACAAATTAGCCAGTAAAATCTACATTGAAGAACTTTTGCACAATTTTTTTGGCTCCAAAGTGGCCACCACAGGCTTGGTCATGACAAAAAGATAAGATACTGTTGATCTCATGGTCCGGGATAATCTTCTAATGATTTGATCAGGATATTGTTTAAATAGATATGGATCATCCCAAATAAAATACTTTACTTGGCAAAGAATTTGTATTTGTCCTGAGTGTTCCAATAAGAAGGAATCCTACCAGTGGCCAAGTAATTGACAATATCAGCGTACCATAATTCTTTGGTCACGGATATGAGTTGTTCATCAGAAAAGACTCTTCTATTGATGGTTCGTTAGAGGGTGCATCAGTCAATCAGGACAGATGATCAGCCACTACATTTTTGGTTCCTTTCTTATCCCTGATTTCTAGGTCAAATTCTTGAAGAAGTAAAATCCATCGGATCAAACGTGCTTTTACATCTTTCTTTGTCAAGAGATGTCTAATGGCTGAGTGATCAGTGTATACAATGACATGTGACCCAACCAAATAAAATCTAAACTTTTCTAGGGCAAAGACAATCACCAAAAATTCTTTTTCAGTGGTTGAATAATTAAGCTATGCATCATTAAGGGTTCTACTAGCATAATAAATAACTCATGATAGTTTATCAATTTTTATCCTAAAATAGCTCCGATGGCATGATCAGATGCATCACACATGAGTTCAAAAGGTTGAGTCCAATCAGGTGATGAATGATGGGTGCAGATGTCAGTACCTTTTTAAGATGCTCAAAAGACTCGAGACACTCATAAGTAAAATTAAATTTGATATCTTTAGCAAGAAGATTGGTCAGTGGTCGAGCTATTTTGCTAAAATTTTTGATAAACCTCCTATAGAAGCCAGTATGTCCTAAGAATGAGCGAATTTTTTGACTAATTTGGATGGTGACAGATTTGCAATCAAATCTACTTTGGCTTTATCTACTTTAATTTCTTTCTTTGAGATAACATGGCCAAGTACTACATCTTCTTTGACCATAAATTGATATTTTTTTCAATTAAGCACTAAGTGTTTCTCCTTACACCTTTCTAAGACCAATCTTAAGTGATGTAGGCACTCAGAGAAGGTAGAGCCAAAGATGAAAAAATCATCCATAAATATTTCTAGAAATCTCTCAATTATATCAGAAAAGATGCTGACCATGCACCTTTGAAAGGTAGATGGAGCATTACATAAACCAAAAGGCATACGTCTATAGGCAAAAGTTCCAAATGGACAGGTAAATGTGGTCTTCTCTTGGTCCTTTGGTGCTATAGAAATTGATTATAGTCGGAATATCCATCAAGAAAATAATAGAACTCATATCCAGCTAACCTTTCCAACATTTGATCAATGAATGGTAGGAAAAAATGGTCATTTCTTGTGATCATATTTAATTTTCTATAATCAATACAAACTCTCCATCCAGTTTGGACTCTAGTCGGTACTAACTCATTTGCTTTATTTTGGACCACTATTACCCAGACTTTTTAGGCACTACTTGAATTGGGCTAACCCATGAACTATTTGAAATAGGGTAGATAATTCTATTATCTAGTAACTTGAGAATCTCTTTCTTCACTACCTTCTTCATAGATCTCTTTTTATAGCCCTCGTAGTCCCCATAGTCCCAAACGTATTCAATCTTTTAAATCTTCACAGACTCTTTCTCTTCTCGATCTCTATTTCATGTATCAGGCGATGTCTCGTGTTATTTCCATGGCCGCACCACAAGTCTCAGTCGTTGCTCGTTTAAACCGCACCATGCATGAAAACCCACATCCACCTGCTTGTTATGAAGACCCGGGCCATTCAAATCTCGTGCGCCAAATCCTACGCACCCAGGCTTCTCCTCTCAACCTCCAAAAATTCAAACATTAAAAGCTGGTCCCTCCTCATTACAACCGCACCCACTTCATTTAATTCTCTTCTTTGAAACTCATGGGTCTCCCAAAACCATGCCCTGTTTGCTTTTCTTTCTTTTTTTTTAATTATTTTTATTCATTGAATCTTTATCAAGCGCCCATAAATAATTGCATGTCATGCACCTAACAGGCCTGAATTTAGATATGAGCTTCATCTACATGTGTTGAAGGGCCGTTGCTTGTTGGTTATGATTAAATCTTCATAATTAATTATTTTAAATAAAATATAAAAAATATAAATTAAAAATAATAAAATTTAAATATAAAAAATTTTAATATTTTTTATATTATATTTGATGTACTGATCATATCCTCTAACTTGAACTTTGCTCGTCTTGAGTAAAGAAATGATTTAGAGTTAAGTACCGTTTAACTTAGAGTTTTGAATTTATCAAGTAATTTTAAAAAAGACTACTGATGTTCAGTAGAGCATGAATGAGGTATGTCATTGGGATATTAATACTAATCAATATGGAGTTAAGCTAAGAAACTAAACTTGTCTGAACTTTTTCTAAATAACCCCTACCTTTATCTTCAAATCATTAATCTTTATATGGACAAGCATATTGTTACTTCCATTCTTCATTTATTATTATTTTTTAAGTTGTACTGCTATTAAGTGTCTTAACCCCTTAAGCTTTCTGTTTGACTCACGTAGCAAGTTTTCAATCAATGACTTTCGAACCAGATGGCTTTAGGTACTAGATATAAAATACTCCTCGGACATACTTGCTCAAATCAAATAGGTTATGAGTTAAAACTAGCTTTACAAAAGAATTTCTTTATCTTTCATATCTTTTGATGCAAAATTCAATACTTTCTTAGACAAAGAGGTTCGGTTACTCAGCATGAAATACTTGAAATTTTTTTCTCTCTTTTTTTTATATATGAAGAAATGTATAGTTATCCTACACAAGCCCATAGGAAGTAAATTTTTTTTGATGCTGGTAGAAAAATTTAAAAATACTCAAAAAAAATTATTTAAGTTCTAAACTTAACTCTTTATTGAATTTTCTTAATACTTGTTCCCTCATATCTCACAAACTCTCTAATTTATACATCATTTTTTTTAAAAAATACTTAGTTTAACTCAATTCTTAAGCATAATCAGGTACTTAAATGCTAAATACTAACTTACTTGAGGACTTAAAATTTTTTTATTATTATTTTATTATTTTTTCTCCAATTAATCAATATTGTCCTCAATAGAGTAAGAAAAATAAAAGGTGCATATAAAGAGAAAGAAAAAGAAGAACGTCACTTGATCTAAAAATCTTTTCAAAAGTGGTTCTTCCTCCAACTTAACCAACATTATCTTCAAATCCCTACAAAAGATATGAAGTAAAACTCGATTAACCTAAACAAAATGCAAAAGATATCAAAAATAAAAATTGGTTGCTTCTAGAAAGTACTAAGTTTACCATCTTCAGTCAGACCAATGTAAATTCTACCACCTACCCCGTGTTGAATATTGGATCGACAAATTTAATGATTTTTGATTTTAATCTCAGAAAGATGGCCTATAATAAATTTTAGTATTTTATTGTCAATCTTCAAAAAGTATTTTACAATCCCGTTCTTAGTCAGTTTCATCTTTCTAATATTCAGAAAATAATTTACAAATCCATTCACAGACCCTTGTTTATTGAGAATTTTTACTATTTGTTCTTCTAAAATGCTTATGAATTGAGTTTTTGGATTAGGAGTTGAGTTCGATGCAATGGATACTGGAAGGTTGTCACTTGATTCTAAACATGCATATTCAGGTGTAACAAGGGCAATTTAGTTTTGGAGGAGGTGATGATTCTAAAGAGGAAGAACCGACTTCTAGGACTGAAGAAAATGGAACTCTTGTTTATATGTCTCGGATAACTCATTCACTCTCTTTTTCTATTTATCTTTCTCACTCAAATTGGAACCAGCATCAATACCACTTCTGGGCTCAGGTTCTTCTATGCGATTAGTCTCAGTACTAACCTTCTCTTCTAAGTTCTCATTTTGGCTAGTATCAGTACTAGCCTTTCTCACTGATCTTGGTATGGATCCTTAAGAATTCTACCACTTTAAGCTCAGAGATTACTTTGTCATTTTCAAATTGAGAATTCTTAGGTGGGATATTAGATTGATGACTAGGTCCAGATAGTTAATGGATGGGTGGATTTTTTTGAAATTCATTATTGGTTGGCTCGATAATTGACCTAGTTCTCTCCTCATAGAAGACTCAGCTAACTGACCTATTTGTATTTCTAGCCTGACGATGGATTGCTGTTGGATCATAATCATTTATTAAAGTTGGCTAAATCTATCGTTGACTAAAGGGTCTATTGAGGAGGTAGGTATGAAGGCTGATTGTAATAGGATGGCTAGGTAGACCGACTAGACTGACCTCTATTATAGGCATAATTATGGTATTGTGGCCTATTTTGAAAGTTTTGCACAGAAAAAATTTGGATCTGAGCCTGAGTCTGTTAGAGTCTCTAAGAAAAATTAGGATGGTTCCTCCAACTTGGATTATGTGTTTAAGAATGGATCATTGACAGACTTGGAGTAACCTTGGACAGCTTGAATTTATTCTTGGATGAAAGATGAAAACTATGCAGCCATAGGATATTCACTCACATGATGGACTGGACTAGTACAGATAGAATAAATCTCTTGATAATTGAGAGGTGGTGTGTATTGCACAGGAGATTGTTGACCTAAAGCTAGAAATTTATCTATAAGAAGGTCGACTTTATCTAATTTTTGAACTACCAGGTTCAAATCAGCTTAGGACTTGAATTGAATGTTCGATCCATATAATGATGGAAACATCGATGGGTTATAGGTGGAAAGAATAAAATATTCCTTCATCTGTCTAGGTGGTTCTTCAGGATTGCCAATCATTTGATTATTAGGTTTAACATGGATCAGCCGTTCAATTTAGAATTGGGTTCAACTAGATCAGAAAAAAAATTCTATCATGTATGTACCAGTGCAAATCCTAATATGCATGGTTCAGTTTTTTTTTAATTTTTTAATTTTTTAAGGAAAGGGATAGAGAAAAGAGAAGAGGAAGAAAGAGAGAGATTCTAAAGGTGAGAATCTTAAGAAAGCCTAATCCTAGAGACGATAGATAAAAGAATTAGTTATGGTTAAGTGTTAATTGCAATCAAGTTAGCAAATAATTAAACCTAGGCACCTACAGATTTCTTAGACCTAACAGTTCGATGTAGAGTGGCTCAACCTAGATGCAAGTTGGATCTATTTTCACTTCCTTCAACTAGCCAGATAAGAGGTGGGATCGTGGGGGTCCCTTCGTTGCTTGTTTAGACACCAATTAGATTGGCCAGATAAACTAACGGAACCAATTAAATAACACGAGTCCACTTAGGCTTAGCCTTTGTAACCTCTTGCTTAGACATTAGTTTCATGAATGAGTTCAAACTTACTTTATACTTGACTTGACCACAATACTCAAACTAAACTCAATTGATCTTAGGAGCCAAGTCTATTTAATTTTAATTAAGTTTGGGTTAATGCGGATGCTGGTTGGTTGTTTTTGGACTAAAGAAGGATGATGAAATCTCTACCTTATCTTGTTAATGGGTGTTGTCCTTAAATTGATTTGAGATGAATATGTACAATCAATTTCAATTAAGGAGTTCTATGCAACTAAATTATATGCATGAAATTATCAAATTTGAAAGCTTACTTGTCTCAGCGATACCAAAAGTAAATCTAAGATGATGAATGCTTCTAAACAATTAAGTTTCTACTCTTATCATGCGATTTGTATTAGGTTATATGGATGAATTTTATGTTAATTTAAAAAATAGTAATTAATACAAAAAAAAGAAAGTAGTTTAGGGTTAGGATTAGGATTGATCTCATCAAATTGAAGTGTTTCACCTTTCTTTTCTTCTCCTCTTTTTCTTTTCTGCAAAAAGAAAAAAAATTAGTAAGCTATATTCATAAAAAAAAATTAAATATTAAAATTGATGCCTTCCCATAACGACATCAAAAATTGATAGATCACAATGTTGTCATTAAGACACTGTGATTATCAAATTAATTCTAACTTTTAAAAATTAAAAATATATAAAAAGTAGCAAGTCAGATCGAATCCACAGAAAAGAAGTATTTTGATTTGAAATCTTTAATATTATAAAAAAATAAAATTTTAAAAAAATAATTTAAGTCAAAAATAAAAATTAAAAATATAAAAAATAAATAAGGTACTAAGATCTACTATTTAGATCCTAGCTTCTACTTGTAATAAAAATAAATAATAAAAATTTAAAGAGCATAAAAATAAATTGGTACTAAGATCTACTAATTAGATTTTAGCATCTATTTGCAAAATAAAAATAAATAATAAAAATTAAAATTAAAAAAATAAATTTTACATTAAAAATAAAATTTAAGTATAAAAAATTTAAAAAAATAATAAAATAAAATAAAACTATAACAAAAATCTGAAGTTGATCGGCACAATCTCATCGAGAAGATGGTTGACGATCTCTCTTTTTTCTTTCGTACTCTGTGGAGTGAACTGGCTTATCTTCTTCTTTTCTTTTGGATCGATCTTTGAGATGGTGTAGGCGTAGAGATAGTGCAGAAACAAAGCTCAGCTTTCAAGCACCTTCTTCTTAGAAGCCTTCTCCGCAATCCAAAGCTTTGCTTGCTGCCCCCTCTCTATGCTTTCTCACTCTTGGATGCCTTTTCTCTTATGTTTAGACATGTTTTTATCGCCCTCGTAGTCCCCATAGTCCCAAACGTATTCAATCTTTTAATCTTCAAGGACTCCTTTCTTGTCTCGATCTTTCTTCCATGTATCAGGCGACGTCTTGCGTTATTTTCGTGGCCGCACCACAAGTCTCAGTCGTTGCTCATTTAAACCGTGCCATGCATGAAAACCCACATCCGCCTGCTTGTTACGAAGACCCAAGCCATTCAAATCTCATGCACCAAATCCCACGCACCCAGGCTTCTCCTCTCAGCCTCCAAAAATTCAAACATAAAAAGCCTATGGGTCCCTCCTCGTTACAACTACATGCACTTTATGTAGGAGTGTTTGGTTTGCAACCGAAATCATAATGGGAATGAAAATCGAAATGGCTTGCAATCAGAATAGTCAAATCCCCAAAACATTTGGTTCATGACCGAACTTGAAATTGAAATCGAAATTGGAATGAATAATTGAATCTATAGAAGAAAGTAGGGATTGAGTTCTATATAGGTTGTGCCATTCCCATTCCATCCTGGAATCGAAATCGAAATGAGACTCTTCCAACAAACGGTTGGAATAGGAGTCATCTATTCTGATTTTAATTCAGACCCCCATTTCTCCAACCAAACACCCCTTTAATTCTCTTCTTTAAAACTCATGGGTCTCCAAACAGCCATGTCTTGGTTGCTTTTCTTTCTCTTTTTTTTTTGATTTTCTTTTATTCATTGAATCCTATCAGGTGCAAATAAATTATTACATGTCATACACCTGACTGGCCTGAATTTAGATATGAGCTTCATCTGCATGTGTTGAAGGACCGTTGCTTGTTGGTTTGCGATTAAAATTTTATAATTAATTATTTTTAAAATAAAATATAAAAAATATTAAATTTAAAATAATAAAAATTAATATTAATAATTTTAATACTTTTTATATTACATTTGATGCATTGATCAGTTAGTTAATTATCAAGTGAAGGGTAGATTGAGTGAGACTGGTGATTTTAGAAAAGATAAGGCTAGAGAGTAGTATTATTGATATTTATTGGATGAATAGAGGTATGTATAAGAGTTTTGCAATGACATACCAAACTAAAATAAACCACACCATAGAAGGCTATACATATTTAAATAATATTTGCTGAATAGACTACATAATTTGGGAGAAATTTTTCCCACACATATATCAAAATTAGAGCAACTTGACTAAATGTATGCATGAGCTAAGATCAGTTGTTTGTCATCATGAATACACTATGATAAAATCACGTGCTCCCTTTTAATTTAGTACACACTATGAAATAGAATCTATTTTAATAAAATGTCTGTATAACTAAAATTATTCACCCTTTTAACCATTGTTGTCCTAAAACAACTTGTCTCCTAGTATGACAAGTGGTACCTTCATAAGCTTCCATCTCATTCTTCCTTATAATTATTTTGATTCACTCTTGTGCCATGTCTCCCTCTAAACACCAGTCCCCAATGCTATTTCTTTTCAACAAATGCTAACCCAAGCAGAAAAATCAAAGGCAAGATATTATCCACAATTATTTTAGATATTATTCTCACAACATGCATTTATTAAATTTGGAGCATCGTATTCATCCTTAATGTCTTATTTAGCTTTCTAAAACCATACTTAGATGTATCTATCATCTTTCTTTATCTGGCATCTCTCTCCATTATTTGACTAAGCTCTCTCTTAATCCTCATCTCTAAACTTTAGTCTCATCCGAACAAATGCAACTAAAAAAATAATCTAGTAAATACTAGCCAATTGTGTCCATTATACTCTTCTATTCCCTTCTATCCCTAAGAGAATGCCACTTCAAGTCTATTGATAACTACATCTAATGGGCTCTCTTCATAACCATTGAACCATCCTTTTCCAAGTGCAAATCCTAACTATCGAATCCTAAAAAGGACTACCTTCTTATACCCCAACTATTGAACATAGCAGCACAAATTCCTTTCCAATATTCTTGTCAAAAGATTTAGTTACTTCTTACATATAAGGCTATCTTATCTCTCATCTAATCCTAAGCTATCCCTCTTCCTTTAAAAGTACTCTGCTCTTTGCTTAATGTAAGGCTGAAATTAGGGAAAGAGAGCATTAGTACAGGGAAAATCCTTCCAAAATTTTCTTTTGAAACCTAGCTTTCACCCTTATACTATACCTACTCTCACCTTAATTCATTCCAATAGCATATCTTTTCCTATTTTCATCTAAAAATATAAAAACCTAGTCCTTCGACTTTCATAATATCTATGCAAACAAGGAACAAAAAGGAGCATCAATAAGGGTTTGGATGTTGCATCCCTCTCCTATCCACCCCTCTTCCTTATTTTTTACATACTTTCATGTTCATTTTGTTTAGCATGCATGAAATCCTAATCTAGAATAGAAGAACCATATTGTGTCTAGGACCTCCTTCAAAGTATGGTGGTAGGGTGTAACTTATGTTCCTTCACCATCGCTAACCTAGATATGTATCTCTAGCCTCATCCTTTATAAGTTTCTTAGTTATCTCAACAATCCTATTAGACATACCAATAAAGAGCATGTTCACGATGGAATCCTTCATTAGGGAGAATGAATGGTATGGACATCTCTTATTAGGTAAACTTATGGGTATATATGACGCTCTTCTTATTGGATTTATGAAATAACAAAAATCCTATGTTGAGCCATCCTCAAGCTTACCGATCTTTGAATTATTACTATATTTCAGGATATTTGACTCGAGGCCTCTCATCATTATTTTGCCTTGGTCTTTCCATGTGATTGAATATGCTTATTTCCTTTAGTGGTCATCATCAATTATCATGCGATATAAAAAGGCAGAAAAAATGATTGTGAAAATGATCATGAGACTATATTTTATAATTTAGACAACAAAATGAATAGACTTTTATTTTATACATGTTTTAATATATATAGATCATGATCAATAATATGGATTCTCAATTTAAATACCTTATCATGTATTTTTTTATATTAGCAATGCATAATAAATGTAGTCCATTTTTGTGTTCCCATGATGTATAGAATATATATCATCTCAATACATGATTTTTTAGTTTCTAGATATTCTAGTGATGTAGATCTTGATTAGTGAAGTGGATCTTCTATTTTGATATTCATTACTAATTTTGGAGTTAAGAGTAATAGATACCCTCCTCTCATTAGAAGTATAGTCTACCCCATGTGTATGCACATGCATGTATATATATATATGTGTGTGTGTGTGTGTGTATGTGTGTGTGTGTGTGTCTAGATATATATGTATACATAGAGGTAAGCTAAGATGCTTCTAAGAGCATCTAGCTCCAAATGCTTCCTAGTGACATTTTTTCAAATAAAAATCAACATTATTGATCATGATCTACAAAACTAAAATTGGCTAGAGGCAAAAATTCATGCATTTTTTTAATATTTTCTATACATGCATCAAATGAAAACAAAATTAACCATGTCATGATATAAATTATTTTGAAACATCCATATTAGCTGAAATTTAATTTGTATAATTTTAAAATATTTTAGATCAAGATCAATGATTAATTTAGAAGTGCAAATTATATAGTTTATACTATATTTTCATTAACTAGTTATATTTCTATTGTTCATCTTTTCTTGGCTTGATGCATAGGCAAGATACCTTAAAATAAAACTATTTAGTTCTAATTTTTATTTTCAATTTTAGGAGTCTTTTTTCTTTGATTAAGGAGCATTAAGTGCCAAATACACTTAGAAGTATGTAAGCTTAGCTTTCTTTGCATATATGAAACAGAGTTTGCTTCTCTAAGAGGAGTAGAGAGAGAGAGGAAAGTGGCAAGAGTCTCTCTCTCTCTCTCTTTATATATATGTATATATATGTGTGTGTGTTTGTGTGTGTGTGATACAGAATTCAATTTTAATATAATCAGCTTGAAATCAATTACCTCTTGTTTTAGGTTCCCTCCCATTTTCTTGAGTAGTGAGAGGTTGCTTGAGAGATCATGAAGCAAGCTTGCACCTTGGGAGAAGGTTGTGATAAGAGGCTAGGTTCATTTGCCAAGACTCTATGAAGATAGGGATGCAAGGTTGAGGTTGAAGGAAAGGTGCAAAGCCTTCTAATAATCCCTCAAGCTTTTAGTTTTAAAGCTTCCTCTCCTAATTCTTTTTTCTAGTTCTTTTCTTCATAATTTTTGCTTGTACTTAAAATTTTGTTTCTAGTTTTTCATAAAAATTAGGATTCTCTAATATTGCAAAAGGTATAGAATAATGGTTCATATTTTAAAAATACTTTTAAAATAAGAAAATAAATTTAATTCAATAAAGAGTCTAATCTAGAAGCAGAAAGCAAATAAGAGAACTAAATTGGGATAACTAGTTGGATTCTTAACAATTGATCTCCTTGATCTAACAAGAGTCACACTAATCTTCCAAAGGTTTATGAGAAGAAGAAAAGGCCTTCAAGTCTGAAAAAAGTTGCTATGGGGTTGCACTACAACATGACAAAGTCACACCATCGAAAAAAATACTAAAAAAAGAGCTTAAAATTCAACATTATTTAATGTCATCCAAAATTATGGATGGCATATTATCTATGATCCAAAGACTCTGGGTTGACTTAGGCACAAAAACCAATTGATAATAAGGTTTCTGCCATCCAAACTATACTAATGATGGATTAGCTAATACCTTAGGTTACAATTAGCTACAACAATGTAGCTTCAACATTTTGGCTATAACTTTGTGAATTAAGTGTTCAAATAGCCCTTGATGCAATAGTCAAACAACCTTGCATGATGCATTTTTATTCTCCTTCCTTATTATATAAACTTTGTTATTTAAGGCACTTAATAAAATTAGAAGTATATTTAATTAGTTGGCTTTGAGGGGTTTGATATGGTCAAATGAATTGTTAAGTGGTTGCACTTAACATGGAAGAATATTCATGACTGAGGCTTTATCAGAGATAAAAGAACGAAATATGAGAAGATATGGAGTAATGCTCGAAAATTTTAATGTTGGGCTCCTAATTACATGCAAAGTGGTTATGGTGGGCAATATTAAATACCCATCCAAATCTAACATGGTCAAGGCCATGTTTTACTAGCTAAGGCTTCTACGTCAAAATCTTTTTGAAAAATCATCAAATCCACATCGTTAATCCCTATTGCAAAAAACCTAAAGCTTTCCAACACAAAACATTATGTTCTCCTCTTCTATTTTGTTTTGTGCCTTATCTTCTCTTCTTGATGCATTTCATTTATACCAAACTGCGTTCTATGTCCAAAACATCTATTTTAGAGAAATTTTTGAAGATTTGATTTGTTCTCCTCAATGCACGTCAAGTCAAAGGTCAAGGTCCCCACATGATTCATCCTAATCTATAAGAGCTCTTTTCCTTTGACTAGGTGAAATCCTAGACCATTGGATGCTGCTAAGTGAGGAGGAATAGAAGTCTTCCGATTCTCACCCATCATACTTTTCTAGGAACTTCTCTTGAAGTGTGACTAATTCTCAATGCCCCATCTTATATTTCATGTATTCTCACCTAGCACCATGATTACGATGATCTAATCATTAATCCTTGAAGTTGTTCAGATCGAAAGAAAAGACAAAGCAGGAGTCGCTGTTGCATCCATGCCTCACAAGAATCATTCCCAATACCCTCTTGCCCTAGCATCATGATTGTCTCAATCTCCAATGCAATTTTCTTGTCTCACACTCTCCCTAAGGCATGCTCATCATGACTGCTTGTCCCTCTGCCTCAATTGAAACTATTGATCAATTCTCAATATCGACAAAAGAAGTCACGCTTTGACTCCTCTTCTTATGGCCTTAGCACTTGGGTGCCTCCAAGCCTCATGGCCTTTTGTTGTATCCATCACAACCTCTCCCTTTACTATGATCGTAGTGACCTCCCATGACTCCTACTTGGTCATCGTGCTGATCAGTTTTGATCCTATCATGAGTCCTCAAAACCAAGCAAAGATGTAGGTGAAGAAATCAAATCTGAGTTAGATAGCATAGATTTGTGGGAGAGAAGTGAAGTCAGATGACTGGTGCAGGCTTTCAAAATATTCAGTTTCAGCATCAAGTAATTGGTTTATGCAATATTTGGGCAGTTATCTAAACTAGAACTCTTTTAATTTTTAGTAGAACTAACCATGACTAATAAAGATGTCAGTCAGGAATTAAGCATAACAAAAAATTTGAATGACACTAATTTTAATGTTTGGAAACATCATATTCGTCACATATTCTTTAAGGATAAGGTTGAGCATGTAATTGATATCGATGTTCCTCCCCTACTCCTGAAAATGTTAGTTCTAATATTAAAATATTATATAAAAAATATTAAGAGAATAGTAGAACTACTAGAGACATCATGCTTACCTTTATAGAGCATGATGTTGAAATCTTATTTGAAGAACATGAGTATGATCATAAAATATGTTCATTGCAATTTCTGATACATATGGTCCTTCATCTAAAACTTATATTAAACTATTAATTAGTAATTTTAATGGCACACTGATAAAAGAGACCAATAACATTATAGAGCATGTTATTAAATTAGCATTATTGCAAAAGAATTAACTATTTTTAAGAAATTATATTCCTAATAAGATGCAAGTGTCCACCATTTTATATAGTTTACCTGATTTCTAGAAGCCTGTTGTAATTTCTCTTAATTACTCAGCTCAATTAATTATAGTGGGAAATTTGCCAATATTGTTAGGCATTGAAGTTGAAAGAAGGATGAAGATAAATGAATCAAATTCGTTTATAACAATTGCTTCTGGTAGTATACCACCAAAAACTGAACCTCCTAGAAATGTCAAAATTTTTTTTTCAAAAACTTTAAAAAAAAAGAAAGAATTTTAAAAATAATAACAAAAGAAGAAAAGAAAAATTCATTAATTATGAAAAATTTGTTCACTACCAAGTAAATTATCGTGAAAAAAATAATAACAAAGATAATTTTAGAGGCCTAGATATATAATTTGTATAGTATCAGAATCACTTTTGGTCGATGTTGATGATGTTGCCTGATGGATAGATTCTGTATCATCTCATCATATGGCAAAGATGAGAGCCTATTTTATTGAAATGAAAGTGGTGAAATCTAGTAATCATTATGTGCACATAGAAAATAATAATTACTATGATATTTTGGATGTTAGAATAGTGAAGATCATTATACTTGGAGTGAGAAACCTCTATTTAACTCATGTACTTTTTGCATTCAACTTGAGATGCAACCTCCTTTTAGTCTCTTGCTTGGATGAAAAGGGATTTGAGATACGTTTTTTATTTTGGAAGGATTTCAATTGGAAAACATAATAGAAGTTTTATACGGGGGAACCTGATTGATGGCTTGTTTCACTTTAATATTTCTTCTTCTAATAATAAAAGTGCACTGTTAGTCCTACTTATATTGATGGCTTTGTTTATTCTTTTTATATTGGTGTTTGTTTTTGTGTTGATGATTCTTATATTTGGCATTGAGATTAGAAGATATTAACCAAAATAAAATAAAAAAAAAGTAAATATGGGATTAATTCATAACATCAATATAGATCTTAGTGCTTGTGAAATATGCATTTTTGGTAAATTAAAAATCAGACTTTCATTTCTTAAAGGACAATGATATAATGAACCTTTAGCTATTATTCATTTTGATGTATGTGGTCCTTTGAATGTTTAAACTTATAGAGGTATGGTATATTTTATTACATGTATCAATGATTATTCTCATTAGAGCTATATATATTTGATGCATAAAAAATCAATTTTTTTTGACAAATTCCAAGAATATAAAAAAATTGAAAATCAATTAGATCAAAATATTAAAATCTTAGGATCAGATTGTCATGGAGAATGTATATTAGACTTATTTAATGATTTTTTAAGAAAAGGTATCATACATCATTTTACTATGAACTATACCTCTTATCGTCGAAAGGCCAAATAAAACATTGGACAAGTTATGACTTATGTTGAGCTATTTTTCTTTTAGTATACAATTTTGGGTAAGGCTATATTTACTGCATAATATTTATTAAACTTAGTTTCTATTAAAATATATAATAAAACTCTATATGAACTATAGATTGGAAAAAAATTAGATTTAGATAATTTAAGAGTTTAAGATTTTTCCATCCACATACTAATTCCATTACATATAAGAGGTAAATTAGATAGTAAAACTATTAAAGCTATTTTTATTGGACATCTTGAAAATTTAAAAGATTATAGATTTATTATTCACCATTGTGATAGATCTATAAGTGTCATTGAAAGTTGGGATGCTAGATTTTTAAATGAATAAATTGACTTTAAAAATTTAAATAAATTAGTATAAATATTTGAAATTATTATAAAAATTAAAATGTTACATAATTTGTTATTCCTAATCTTGAAATATTGGCTCAATCAAATGAAAATCCTTATAGTATACTTAGTAAAATTCAAAAAGAAAAAAAATTATTTTCTAAATTGAAAGTTTATTTTACTTGAATGAATGAAGAAGATATTGAAGATCTATTAACTACAAATGAAGCTTTGTCATCTCCTAATTTAATAAAATGAAAAGAAGCAATAAAAATAGAATTAAATTTCATAATAAAAAAATAACGTATGGGAGTTAGTAAATCTAACTAAAAATAGAAAAGAAATAAGTTGTAAATAGATTCTCAAATATATTATATATATATATATATATATATATATATATATATATATATATATAATAGATCTATTGATAAATAAAAAAGCAAAATTAGTAAGAAAAAGCTCCATACTAAAATCTAGTGTTGATTATGAAGAAACTTATTCATCAATTACTAATTTACTTCCATTAGAATTTTGATGTCAATTATTGCTGCATAAGATTTGGAATTATTTCAAATGAATGTAAAAATTATCTTTTTGAATTGAAAGGAGAAACTTTTATGCAACAACCAGATGGTTATAAAATTGAAGGCCAATAAAATAAGGTTTATAAGATTAAAAAATTATTATATGACCTAAAGCAATCTTCAAGGTAGTGGTATTATACCTTTCATAATAATGTTATTAAATTTGATTACAAAGCTAATGATGACCATTATATCATGAGAATAGTGGAAGTAATTTTATAATTTTATCTTTATATATTGATGATATTTTGATTTTGAAAAATGATGTTGCATCTATAAATAAAACTAAGGATTTTCTAAAATCTCATTTTGAAATGAAAGTCCTAGATGAGTTATCCCGTATATTGAGAATTCAAATTATTAGAGATAGAAAATCAAGAACTTTTCATTTATCTCAAGAACAATACCTTGATAAAATTTTTAAAAAAATTATATGGATAGTTTGAATTCAATAGATAGTCCCATTCATAAATAAATAAAATTATCTAAGAAAATAAGCATATATAATGATGAAGGAAAAAAAATAAAAAGAATAAATTATAGAAAATCCTTCAATTTTGGTCTAATTTTACTTACATCCTATCGACTTTAAAGTGTCAAACTAGTCCTTCAAATTTTTAAAATATTTTAAAGTAAGCTTGCTATTTACTTGTCAATAAATGATGTTAGCTTTTCATTTCAATAGATAAAAATATCCCTTATTTATATAGGAGGGATCGTTGGCGAGAAAGGGGTGGAGGCGGAGGGAGTCATCGTGGAAGGAGAGGGAGGGATATAATCATAGAGATTGGCATAAAGGAGGAGGGCAACATTGAAGACCTTATAGTCAAGATTGGATGAGGAGGAGAACAGGTGAGAAGGAAGGAGAGAAGGAAGGAGGGGTTGTCGACAAAAAAGATGTGGAGGTGGGTAGAGCTGTTGTGAAGGAAAAGGACTTATGGGCTGACTTGAAGGAGGATGATGAGGAGAAAAAATTAATGAGGAGGAAGAAGAGGTCATCGATAAGAAAGGAGTGGAGATGGAGGAAGCCACCATAGAGAAGAGGGCTCATGGGCAAGTTTAGAGAGGAGGAGGAGAAGTGGATGAGAAAAAAGGAGAATGAAGGGTTGCTAGTGAGGAATGGACAGAGATAGACAGAGAGGGCTCATGGATGGGGTTGGAGGAAGAGGATAAGGAGAATAGTGAGTGAGGAGGAAGGGGCAGAGAGGAAGGGTTATCGATCAGAAAGGGGTGGAAGTGGAAGGAGCTGTCATGGTGATGAAAGGCTCATGGGCGGGCCTGGAGGAGGAGGAGAAGCAGAGGGGGGGAAGGAGGGGTTTAGAGTGAGAAGGAAGGAGAGGAGAGGAAAGGAGAAGGAGGAGGAAAGAAGGATGATGAGGAGGAGAAGCGGGTGAGGAAGGAGAAGAGGAAAAAAGAGAGAGAAAAGGAGGGACATCGATAGAGGTGGAGAAGGGGAGCAATCAAAGAGAAAGGAGGAAGGAGATAGAGATAAAGATATTTTAATTATTTTATAAAATAAAAATATTATGTAATAATAATATGTTAATAGAGATAAATGATATGACCACTAATGTCTCAAAAATTTGACAGACTAGTTTGATACTTTTTAAAACTAAGGAGGTGCAAGTAAAATTAGGTGAAAATTGAGGATATTTTTATAATTTATCTAAATTAAAATATAATATAAACTATATGTGCAAATAATTAGTATTATGTATGCCATGCTTTGTAGTAGATTTGATCTTAATTTGCTATAAGTCTTATAAGTACATTTCAAATAATCCAGATGAGGCATATGGGTCAACTGGTAAAAGAATTTTGAGATATAGTAAAGGAATAAAAAGCTATAAACTTAAATATAATATTAGTGGTTAAGATTTAAAAGTTACTGGATACTTTGATGCTAATTTTTCTATGAATATAGATGATAGCAAATGTACATCAAATTATGTTTTTCTTCTAAATAGAGGAGTTATTTGTTGGTGAACGTAGACGATTTCATACATGTATTTTAAAATTTTTTTAAATAAATTACAGTGAAAGATAATTAGATTAATCAAATTAATCTAATATTTATATGATCTAATCATCAAATCAACCTAGTCTAGGATCTATGGCATGATATGTTACATATAAAATCTGAAAAATACTGAAGATAAAATTAGCATGCATGCATGTGAGCAGTAGATCACATCTACTTCTAATCTGAGTTCAGAACTCGATACCTTTGTATGGGTCGATGATCACTACTACTGAGAGATATGATGAAGGAGATCCTTGCTGATTGCTCACAGCCGCACATGCATCCGAACTCTATAAAAAATTCACTCGAAGCTTCGATCTGATCGGTCTTCTTGAAAGTGCTAGCTCACGTGAAAACCTTCTTCTTAGCTGATCTAGATCTTTTTTTTAAATCTCTAAAATATTTTCAGAGATTAAAGATGGACTTCTAGAGGAGATGAAGAGATGAAAGAAAGATGGAGAGAAAAATAATTTTTTTCTTATTTTTCTCTCTTCCTAAACTCTTAGGACCAAAAATCTAGAATTCAGATTTTTGCGCACACACAAAGAAGGACTCTCCTTTCTTTTTTATGCCATGAACCCATGCCCAACTCCTTTCAATGTGAAGGCCTCTCTCTTAGGTCTCTTACATGCATAAGAATGAAACAATACTCCTTTTATTTAATGTGTAAGAAGGTGGGATGAAGAGTCCTAGAGATCATGGACTCTTGATGTTGTTGCCCCTATTCAAAAATTCATACCAAAACATACCAAAAAAAATATGGGATGCCCATTCTCATATTTTTTTATAGTAAATTAGTTCTCCATCTGATATCCTACAAGAAACATCCTCAAAATATCACACATATAAGGAGAAAAAAATAAGTTGGCATGGAGAGGTTGATTTGGATAAGAACAAACTCTTTTGATAAGGAATATTTTGAAATTAATTTTAAAATCTTTCGTTTATCAAAACCAAATCAGATTTGGATGTGAGATAGAGAGGGAGAAGAACTCTTTGGCATGAAAAAATTTCATGAAAAAACTATTTGTGTGTGGAGATAGATGGCATGCAAAGTGGATTGGTGCAAGAGAAAAGAGTCCAATCCTATATGGATACTTTATTTCTTATTTGAATCTAAACCAAATCACATCTGATTTAGCCCCAATAAAATAGATAAAATCCAATCTAACTAATTTATAAATTTTTAATTAAATCTTAATAAAATTAAAAATTGATTGAATCAAAGTCCTGATCAAATTAGGAATAATTCTCCTTTAGCGATTAGGTCATCTCATAACCTAATCGGGACAAACCTAATTGAATCTAATTCAATTAGATTTTATCAAATCCTCTTTGCTCAATCAAATTGAACTAATCAGTAATCTAATTATTAATTAATTTTTATTAATTTACTAATACTTGATGAATAAATTTATTACAACTTTTACATAAGGTTAATCATCAATTGAATTGATGATTAAGCCCTTGAATGATTCTCAATCATTGATCAACCACATGATCAGTCAGAAATTTCTTTTAAGTTGATCCCATAGGTTTGAATCTAAATCAGTAACACAGAAATAACTTCTTGAACCAATCGATGTAACATCTAGCAATGATGACCCACGTCCGAATAGGTCGAATGAAGACGAAGCAACATTCAAGAACCTATTGTCATATGGTTACTGTATAATTCATCTCTTTGATCCTAATGCTCAAGGATGATCAAGGACTTAATTATCAATCTAGATAAATCATCCATATTATATTTAATCTTTCAAATCATCACATGAATTATCTTGGCTAGTTTTGCTAAATTGAAATACATTAATACATTAACTCCTACTAATTCAGAGGATCAATCCCATCTTGACTCACGCACCGATTTAACAAGTATTTGACTGTACCCAGAAATCTTCTGTTACTAAATTAGAAACTCATTAGTCCAGCATAAAGTACAGTGAGTTGCTTGCAAGTCATCGTGTGATCTCAAGTCAGAGAATACTTATATCCATATCCTTCGTGAGCTATCCTTGACAGCAAATACTCCGTAGTTGGTCACGTTCAGTGATGATGTACTTCTACATCTCACTGCATGCCATACTAGTGTCTCTACACATTTAGTTATGAGGAAACCAATGCATATGGTACATAATGACCTATACTTGATATCGCTATCGTCCTAGTAATAGCGTATCATTTGATCAGAACCAATTAAGACTACGCGATAAATTCTCTTTTATCGATCAAAGTAATTTAAAGACTTCATCACAATACAGAGTTCGTTAAAAATATAATCTTTGATGAAGAAGATCAAATAATTTTTATTATTTATCAATTCATATATAATTATAATTAGTACAATCGTCAAATGATTGGCTTTAGACATATTTTCTAACAACTCCCACTTGGACTAAAGCCAATCAGTATAGTATATATATCCATCTTCGATTTATCATCTCAGAACTTCAGATACCAAGCTTTAGTAAATGGTTGGTCACATTCTCCTTTCTGTCGATCTTCTAAAGTTTGATATCACCTTAAAGATTTTTCGAATAAGGTGATAGCGATGCAAAATCTTGGTAAGCTAAAGGACTTCGGCTTCTTGGCATAAGCTATGGCTCCGATTTGTACAATACAGCAAGACCATCATCTGAGGGTGCCACTCTTAGCTTGTCAGTGAACCTGTAAATCACATAGCTTCTTGCAAGTATCAATGCTGCAATGCATGCTGCCTCATAATTTAATTTGGCTATATTGCTCTGCTTGGAACTTTTCCAGCAGATTGCTCCATTATTTAGGATAAAGATTATTCCGATACGTTCTTACTATTTTATATCCAACTAAAAATGGAGTCATACTCTATAAGTTTTTAAGTCAGATTCTCCATAACTGAGTCATCGGTTCTTAGTATTTCTCAAATACTTAAAGATGACTTTCCAGTAATCTCATCGAATCTTAGATATCCACTCACTACTTAGTAAGTATATCATATCTGATCTCATACATGGTATACATGATAGAACAAATTCTACTTATAAACATCCTATGTATGTTGGACTAGAAAAATTCAAGTAGTCTTTTAGATCTATCTCATAGATCTTCATCCTAGGATGAGAGGTGCTTTTTTCAAGTCCTTTATGGAGAACTATAATAATAGCGAAATCTTTATTCTCTATAATGTAAGGAATATCATTTTCGATTAAAAAATTTTATTTACATAAAAATAAGAAATACACTCATAGAACTATTAACCCATTTGTATTTGCATTTTTTCTTCGTTCTCAATGAAGCTGTGCATTTTGATTACTTATCAAAATACATGTTCCAACTTTGAAATATTTAGCATTGCCATATGATAAAATATCTCATTATGTCAATACCATAATATCGACGATATCTTTGACAACCAGACGAGCTTTGTAGGTCTCCACCTTCTCGTTTGCACTACTCTGATCCTATTAGAGATCACTTACACTTATATGTTTATCTCTTCGAGTGGATCAACGAGTGTCCATACACCATTGATCTTTATAGACTCCATTTCGGACTTATGGCTCCAAGCTATTAATTGGAGTCGACCTCTACATGGCATTCATGTAGGTGATCAATTTCTTTTGTTCTCATCGAGTTTAATAGGATCACATCGTGAAACTAGAAATCGAAGTATCTATTCAACGGATGCAGTACTCTACTGGATCTCTTTAATGGTGCCTCTATAACGGTTCTGGATATGATCTAATCAAATTCGATTCTATGAATTCACTAGATTGTATCGGTTCTTCTATCTTTGAACTTCATAAGTTATATATTAAATACATTAGTACCTTCATCAAGGTACGTCTTTTCTAAAAAGAATACCGAACAACTCTTGTTTTTAGCATGGTAGAAGTTATATCCCTAGATTCTTTAGAATATCCTACAAAATAATACATATAGGATTGAGATCTAAACTAATCGATCTACAAATACTCGACATAAACTGAACACTCCCAAACTCTAAGGCAAAAAGTATCGATTATGCTTAGTCCATATCTCATATGAGTCATTGCGACTGATTAATTCAGAATCCAGCTCAGAATATAATAAAATCTTAAGAGCATAATCCTAAAACGAGACTGTCAGATTTGCAAATCCATTATAGATCGAACTATATCTAACAAAGTCGATTCCAATAAGAGAGAATCAAAATTTCTTCTAGATATGTCAAAAACTCATCGAAAGAGCATTCTCCTCCTTGATCTGATCGAAGAGTTTCAATGCTCTTTCTAATTTATTTCTTTACTTTATAATGAAATTATTTGAATATTTTGAATAATTTAAATTTATGATAAATGTTCGTAGATCCAATATATCAGTATGTATCAGTTCAGAACATCATTGGTTCATTCATCTTTCTAATAAAAGATGACTTGGTTATCTTACTAAGGAGATAGGATTCACAGGTTGATAATGATTCACAATTATTGACTTCGAGAATTATCCTGTTGATCCTATTCTTGCTTAATGATCGAGTCTAAATTGCTAAAGGTAGGCTTCTAGGATATAATTTATTTAGGAGTTTGATTGTTATGTACAATACACTAACAGGCTATGATAATTTGTAAATATCATTTTTTAGTTATCCTCTATGATTTTGACATCATTCATAATGATATCATAAAAATCATTAGACAATAGTGACAATCACTAAAATGATATTGTTAGAATTGAAAATAGACTCGACGATTCCTAAAATCAGGATTGAACATAACTTCCATCTCCAATGTTCAGAAATCTCTTGTTGTTTTCAATCTTTCTACTAATCTGAAGTCATTGTAATAATTTACATGACTTTCGATATCTAATACCAGGTAGTAGTGTCACAGATAGAGAAATCATAAGATGTTATCATATAAGTATTTGTTCAGCAATCTTTGCTGATTTCTCTTCCTTTGTCTATTCGGATCAATAGCTCTGCCAGATTAGGTTAATCTTAGGCTCTTTTGTCAGTTCGGACTTCTCAGCCCAAGCATGACTTTCTTGCATCTTATTTTTCTTTTCTTTCTCAAAAGATTATTGTCCCATCGAAGACACATCTTCAGAGATGCAAAAAAACTCTTCAATATTGGAAAGATTTTCTTTCACTGAGCATCATGAATTTATAACTAAAATCATATTTTTTGCTGCTCTCAAAACACAACACAGTGATACGATCATTTGGCCACTTCTGATAAGTGCCTTTGATCGTATCATATGTGTTGGATGTGAAAACTTCAGGTACTGGATTCATAATCATATATAGGATCCATTTGTGCTCTAGAACTATTAGTAACTTCCAATACCATCTATCAAATTTGGGTCCTATAAATAAGTCACTATCAAACAGTGAATGGAGCAACATACATCTAGCCATAACTGAAAGACAAATACAAGACTTCTATGTTTATGAATTGATTAAGCCTAAAGACTTGAACTTTAGTCTAAAGGTTCTCTCATTATTTTAGTCGATTTGGTAGCTCTATCTTCAATCTGAAAAATTACTCTAATTTTTTAGGGGTACTAAAATCCATACAGACTGTATACAGTTTGAGGATGGCTCAGTCAACCCATATGCACTTATGGGTAGGTTCTCAACCAATTGTTACTCCAAATAATTTTAGTAATTAATTGTCCCAAATTTTATTTCAGTAGTGATGGGCCTTCACTGAAAGTTTTGGTTAGGTTCAACCATTAACATGAACCTACTCAGTATTTCTAACTAATGAATATCAGGCTCGAGGATGGCTCGATCAACCAACCATCATCAATAATACAACAGAGTTATTATATGATAATGATAATTCCATCATTTAGAGAGAACACCAGACAGATGGCACCTGCAATGTCAATCAAAAATAATGGATCCATTACATTCACCTTAATGGAAAGCTATGATCTAGTTATTCCCATAACTAGCTCATTTTATAGATCTAATAATTTAAAAAATTTAAGAATTAGTTTAGAGAAGAGATGAGAAGAGATCAACCAGTAAATCATAATTCTCTCACTAACTTACTAAGTCATTGAATTAGATTAGGGTCATGCTGGTTGAAATGGACCTAGATCAGTTATATTGATCAATCTTAATGACATGGGTCAACTTGAATCACTTAGCAGTCTAATCAAGACATAATCCATCAAATTGGTCAGGTAAGTGAGATCAGTAGGAGGGTCTACTAAGCTTGCCTTAGGCACCATCAAAATGGTCAAGTAAGCCGCTTCAATTAAAATCACGATCGAAATATCAAACTTTAGATATTAATTAATTAATTAATTTCAATTTGACCAACTTAATGATTCGGGTTCAACCACTGAGCCACAATCAAGATCCATTTGGTCTAATCAAAGACATAGACTTAATCATCTACAACTATTGTATTAGAGAAACTCTGATTAATCTAATTCAATATTTGATTAGACTTAATTAATTTTCTACATGATCAATTAATTCTTTGATTCTAACCTTAGGTCTAATCTAATTAAAAGGACTTAATTTGAGTTAACTTACATCCCATATTTTATGCAATGTCATTAGATTTTAATTTATAATTCTAGATCTAATTGATTCTACACTTAATTCTCAATTGTATTTCAACATTAACATGAGTTTAGATTTAGATTTGAAATAATTTCAATCTTTTTATTTTATAAATAATTTATAATAAATATTATGTATAAATTTTTATTATGAAATTGGATCGATTCAATCAACATTGAGCCGGCTACATAAGAGAATTGGATCAACTTAATTTAAAACTGATCGACTCAGTGATGTGCGAGCACATTTCAGATTTAAAAAATCTTGCATAATCGTAAAATAAAATCATTCATAAACACCTTTTAGATCATATATAAAATTTTTTATGATTCAAAATTTTATTTTTTCATGATTAAAATAATTTTAATTACATAGATTAGATATCTTATATTTCATACAACTTTGTATCATATACAAAAATCTAAGATTTTAAGATCTAGAATTTTATAGAAAAGTAAGTTCTTCTTTTCGCGTTCTTCTTTATGAGATTTAATCACATGGCATCCTACACGTCATAAGAGTATCCCATCGAATAGAAAGAGAAGACTTTTAAACCTTTCTTGCTTTTATGATCGGACGGCCTGGTGATCAATCCAATCCAAGTACTTACTAATCGGATCATCTAATCTAATCACATATCACATACACATGAATTTAGATCTAATCTAAATTATATCAGATCTGATTATAACTTTAGATCATATCTAAATTAGATCATAAACATCACATATAACACATAAAATCAGATTTTATCAATGATTAGCACAAACTAGGATAACCTTTTCACTGTAAGGGGTAAACCCTACAGCAGGACAACTTTATGTCAGTTTGTGCGATCAACTATTAATTAAATTTAGATCAAAATATCATATATCAGATCTAAATAAAATTAAATTTTAGATTTAATATGCACATATAATATGTCATAATGAATCTAGGCTCTGATACCACTATTGGTGAACTTAGGCGATTTAATGCATGTATTTTAAAATTTTTTTGAATAAATTATAGTGAAAGATAATTAGATTAATCAAATTAATCTAACATGCATATGGTCTAATCATCAAATCAACCTACTTTAGGATCTATGGCATGATATATTGCATATAAAATCTAAAAAATACTGAAGATAAAATCAGCATGCATGCATGTGAGCAGTAGATTACATCTACTTCTAATCTGCATTCAGAACTCGATACCTTTACACAGGTCGATGATCTACGCTGTCAAGAGACATGATGAAGGAGATCCTTACTGGTTGCTCACAGTCGCACACACGTCCAACCTCTAGAAAAAATCCACTCGAAGCCCGACCTGATCGATCTTCTCGGAGTGTCAGCTCACGTGAAATCCTTCTTAGCTGGTCTAGATCTTTTTTTAAATCTCTGAAATCTTTTCAGAGATTGAAGATAGACTTCTGAGGTGATAAAGATGTAGAAGAAAGATAGAAAGAAAAATAATTTTTTTCTTATTTTTCTCTCTTCCCAAACTCTTAAGACAAAAACTTTAGAATTCAGATTTTTGCGCACACACCAAGAAGAAGGACTCTCCTTTTCTTTTTTACCCATGAACCTATGCCTAACTCCTTTCAACATGAAGGCCTCTCTCTCAGGTCTCTTACATGCACAAGAATAAAATAATTTTTTTTTATTTCAATGTGTAAAGAGGTGGGATGAAGAGTCCTAAAGATCATAGACTCTTGATGTGTTATCGCCCTTACTCAAAAATTTAGACCAAAACATGCTAAAAAAATATCAGACACCCCTTTTCATATTTTTTTTATGATAAATCAGTTCTCCAATTGATCTCCCATAAAAAATCTCTTCAAAATATCGCACATATAAGGAGAAAAAAATAAGTTGGCATGGAGAGGTTGATTTGGATAAGAACAAGCTCTCTTGATAAGGAATATTTTGAAATCCAATTTTAAAATCTTTCTTTTATCAAAATTAAATTAGATTTGGATGTGAGATAGAGAGGGAGAAGAACTCTTTGGCATGAAAAGATCTCATACAAAAACTATTTGTGCGTGGAGATAGATGGCGTGCAAAGTGGGTTGATGCAAGGGAAAAGAATCCAATCCTATATGGACACTTTATTTTCTTATTTGAATCCAAACCAAATCATATCTGATTTAGTCTAAATAAAATAGATAAATTCAATCTAATTAAGTTCATAAATTCTTAATCAAATTTAAATAAAATTAAAAATTGATTGAACTAAAGTCCTGATCAAATCAGGGATAATTCTCTCTTAGCGATTAGATTATCTCATAACCTAATCAGGTCAAATCTAATTGAATCTAATTCAATTAGATTTTATCAAATCTTCTTTGTTTAATCAAATTGAGCTAATCAGTAATTTAATTACTAATTAATCCTCTATTAATTCACTAACACTTGGTGAATAAATTTATTGTAACTTTTGCATAAGATTAATCAACAATCGAATTGAAGATTAAGTCCTTGAACGATTTTCAATTGTTGATCAACCACATAATCAGTTAGAAACTTCTTTGAGTGTGATTCCATAGGTTCGAACCTAAACCGATAGCACAGGAATAACTTTCTGAACCAATCGATGTAACCATATAGTAATGGTGATCCGACATTCGGATAGGTCGAATAAAGGCGAAGCAATGTTCAAGAATTTATTGATGTATGGTTATCATATAATTCATCCCTTTGATCCTAATACTCAAGAATGATCAAGGATTTAACTGTCAATCTTAGATAAGTCATCGACATTGTATTTCAATCTTTCAAATCGATCACATGGATTATCTGGATCCAGATTTTGCTAAATTGAAATATATTGATACATTAACTCCTACTAGTTTGAAGGGGTCAATCCCATCTTGACTCATGCACCGACTTGACAAGTACTTGACTGCACCCAAAAATCTTCTGTTACTGAATTAGAAACTCAATTAGTTCGGTATCAAAGTACAATGAATTGCTTGCAAGTCATCGTGATAATCTCAGATCGAAGAGACACTTATACTCATACCTTTTGCGAGCTATCTTTGACAGCAGAGTGCTCCGCAGTTGGTTACGTTCAGTGATAATGTACTCCTACATCTCACCTGCATGCCATACCAGTGTCTCCACACCATTTGGTTACGAGGACAACCAATATATATGGCACACAATGACCTACACTTGATATCGCTATCATCCTAGTAATAGTGTATAATTTGATCGCGAACCAATTTAAGGACTATGCAGATAAATCCTCTTTTATCACTCAAAATAATCTTAAGAACTTCATCATAATACAGGAGTTCGTTAGAAGATATAATCTTATGATGAAGAAGGCCAAATAATTTTAATATTTATCAATTCATATACAATTATAATTAGCACAATCATCAAACGATTTACTTTAGGATATATTTTTCAATACTATTTTTTAGTACAGTAAAAGTCAAAGTTGTATAACTACAAGCATCGTGGAAGCGAAACACATAATGTAGCAACTGAGACCATATGGATAAAAAGTTTTTTGGTAAATTTAAATATTGAAGAAATATATAACAGATGGACCTATAGAAATTATATGTGAAAATAATGCAACATATGTAAGAAATGGTGAATTTGGTTCAAAGGAACGCATATAAATTGTCAATCCTTTTACATTTTTGATATGGTTCAAAAGAATAAAGTTATTGTAAAGTATGAATCTCTAAAAGAAATAGTAGCGAATCTATTAACTAAAGTAGCTGTTTCTGAAATATTCAAAGGATATATCCTATCAATGGGTGTTAAAGAATAATGATCTTGGCCTAATTAACTTAGTGGGAGATGTTGGATTGAGTGGTCAAATTGCCCTCAATGCAATGATCAAATAACCTTGCATGATGCATCTTTATTCTCTTTTCCAATTAATTACATAAAGTTTTTGTTATTTAAGATATTTAAAAAAATCAAAAATATTTGCTTGGTCATGTTGGCTTTGTGGGTTTTGATATGGTCAAAGAAATCATTGAGTAGTTGTACTTAATATAGGGGACGTTTATAACTTGGGGCTTTGTGAGGGATAAGAGAGTGAAATACGAGAAAATATGGAGTAATATTTGAAAATTTTAATATTAGCTCTTGATTATATGTAAAGTAGTTATGTAGATAGTTTTAAATATTCATCTAAAGCTCTTTAAGAAATCATCGAATCTACATCATAAATCCCTATCGGGAAAAAACTCAGCCACCCAACCATTAAACATCATATTCCCCTCTTTTGTATTATTTTCTGCCTTATCTTCTCTTCTTTATGCATTTCAATCCAATCTCTGATTAAGTAATGCATTTTGACTTGCATAGGAAAGGTTTCTCAGGGAAGCACATGCTAAAAGTAATTTCATGCCAATATTTGTATTACTTTTTGTGATTTTTAAAATTTATGCTATATCACAAGATAGATAGCCAAGAGATCATTGATCCGGTAGCTGATCCTAGTTTAGCCCACCTGAAGGAGTGATTGGGCTGAAGCTAGCTGTGCAATCAACTACTAACTTGTGCCAAGAATTATACATGGAGAAAATAAAGAGGTAGGTGGAGTTGAACAGGCTATTAGAGAAAGGTGGCATCAGAGGTTGCCATGTGGCTTAAGAAATAAGGCAACTTTAGCAGTGATGAAGTAGTTTAAGAAGATAGGGTTGGCAACCTGGCTATTGTAGCGGATGTTGATCTCTTGTCCATAGATTATACCTTCTTGTATTTGATCAAGACTTGCATGCAAATATCAACTCTTTGGCTTGAAGAGGTTGTTCATGACAAGATTTGGATGATCGGTTTTAAATCCCATATTTTACTTTATGCTAGATTGATAGTTTTATACCGTTAAGATAAGACAAAGGAAACAGATAGGTGTTTGATGAAATGTTTGAAAGAGATAATGGGACATAGATTGATGTCATCAGGCTACACTAGGTCGGGGATTGGAATTCTAGCAATAATGGAGAATAATGTTATGTAATGCTATAATACCAAGGTATGCAAGATTCAGGGATGTATCTGACTTTGAGAAGTTGTTGGCCTCAAAATCCAATTCAAGAAAGCTCTTTCCCACCAAGGTGAAAAGTTCTTCGCATCATTGAAGGAAAAGAGAGTAGAATACAACTTGAATTGTCTTGTTTCCTATTGTTAAGGTATCCACATTCCACAGCTTGTGCAATGACCTTGATGTAAATGTTCTCACCAAATATGTCTGCAATTTTTTTTGCCTCCAACTCATGAGGTATGTTGCGCTGTGCTCCGGTTTTCATTTACATTAAATGTAGTAACTTTAGATCGAACATATACCAACTTGATTTTATGAGAAAGAAAAATGCTATAGCTTGCCACACCA
Organism: Elaeis guineensis; assembly: GCF_000442705.2. Lineage (NCBI taxonomy): Eukaryota > Viridiplantae > Streptophyta > Magnoliopsida > Arecales > Arecaceae > Elaeis > Elaeis guineensis. The sequence continues at coordinate 123,482,456 of NC_025996.2, read as the reverse complement.
CTATAAGAATTTATATATATACATTCAATCACAAAAAAATTTCATTCGTAGAAAACAAATTTAGTCACCTAAAATATTTGGTGATAAAAAATATTTTATTGCCGCATTTGTCGCCAATGCCCTCTCGCTAAAACTAGTTTTTGATGATCAAAATGGTAATTCGATCCAAAATATTCAAATTTTATGACGAAATGAATATTCTGGCTAATAAATATGTAATTCTTAATTTTTTACTAAAAGTGAGTAAATAGTATTGTCTAAATATTTATTTTATCATGAAATCCTAGTTTTAAGGGTCACGTGTCCTATTTTTGTTGCATTTTTGTCGTACAACAGCCCGTCACAAATGGGTTCTCCATTTAGTAGTCTACCAGCAATATCCACCAACCATGCGTCAATATTATTATCAGCAACCGCCCCTTACTTCCTTACCATGGTCCCAATCCCATCGCCACTTACGTGGTCAACAACTTCCACAATGAGGCATATGTCTGCAATGAAACCAATGGTCCTGCTTTATGTCCAGTTGTACAATAAAGTTCTCCAAGCGCTTCTCCGACCTAAATCTAACCTTCACTGTGTTGTATATTTATTGACATTTATCTTGTAGTTGGTTGGAGTCATGAGGGGAAAGATAGATGACCTTCATTTACGGTTTAGTTCAAAAAATTTTAAAGAAGATCAATAAAAATGAGGGATTATCTATCCACGCGGACTCATCAATTTGCATCTTCTCAAACTGGGATGAGACAAAGATGGATGGATAGAGCATGTGAGGGTTGAATTCTTATATTGACAATATTATTTTTTATTAATTTTTGAATAAAATTATAACACTTCTTTAATTTTTTATTTATTTTATTTATATATATTTTATTTTATCTACACAATTAATCCTACACTATCAATTTTTTTATTACTAATTATTCTATTTTTAGTACATAACTTTCATAATTATAAATAAATAATTAAAATGATCTTATAATTTTTTATTTATATTTATTATTTTTAATTAACTATTTATACAAAATTAATTAACTATTTAGATTAAATTATAAATTAGTTAGTTATTTATATAATTATTATATATATATATTAATTTATATATAATTAATTTATAAAATCATCTATTAAATTAAATTAAAATTAAATATTTATATATTTTTATATAATTATAAGTTATAAAAATTATTGGTTTATACGTTGTTCTAATTTTATAGTATAAATAAGTATTTTAAATTGATAATAATAAATATTTTAATCAAAGAATAGCTCAGTAAAATATTGCACAAATATCATTATTCTTCCTTATATTCATCCTATACCAAAAAAAAAAAAAAAAAAAAATCCATCCATCCTCTTATATCAAATAGAGGGGAAGATCTGTCTATCCATCCGTTCTCCGATTCAACTTTCATATCAAGGAAAGTGTTACTGAACATTAAAAGGTCAGCATTGATGAACATATGGTTTGAGACATAAGACATGACCTCATAGGCAGTGCCACCAAGGTGGACTTGATGTTAGGGCCATGCTTGCTACCGCACATGATGGAGGCTTGAACATGGGATTATGGTTGATTTCCTTATGAGTTCCTGGAACTCTCCAGATTGTTTCGGAGAAAAACGTCACCAACCATAGTTTCCAGATAAACAAAAACAGGAACAATGTGGTGAAAAATTATTTGTTGGACTGGTCCAACCAACAATTTCTCCATCCAACGACGCCTTCACCTTGACCCTTCTCCTCTTCTTGCCGATTCCTCAACACCCGTGAACCTCGGATGCACTACCTTTCTGGCACGTGTCCTACGATAGTTGACTTGGCTTGCATCCATAACCGTGTTGAACCGCGTTTAGAACGTTGCGGAGAAAACGCGCGAAGGTAAGAGCTTGACCTACCTGTGAAGGCGGCTTCCCGAGCCCTGACTTGCAAACTACGCAGCGGATCCTAATCCCCCTCTAAAGTTTCCAACTCCTATATAAACCCATCTAGCCTTGTCTGATATGCTTCGAATTCCTCCACCAGCTAAACTTGCCAAGACTTGTCAAAAGGGCCTCGATAATGTCCCACGTCCCTGCGTCTCTCTGCGATTCCTCTCTCACCCTCTCCCGCCTTGCTATCTCCAGCTCCGATCCTTGGCCTTTCTCTATCTAAACCTCTAACTTTTTTCTTTCCCAACTTCACAGCTTTATCTATATAATTTCTTTATTCTTGGCCTTCTTTCCGGTCCTCTTGGTACTTTCTATTCGTTTCTTTCCGTCTTGGAGGTTTTTTTTTTTTTCTTTTTCTTTTCTTTTCTTCCAAGAATGAGAGGTGAAGAGAAGTATCATCATTTACAACACCACCACCAGAATCACCATCTTTTGCGAAGCTTTCACCTTCATGCGATGCACCTGGGCCACAGGCACGGGCATGAGAAGGGAAAGAGTCCGGCGACGACGATGCCACCTAAAGGGTGGGTGGGGATAAGGGTGGGGCAGGAAGGGGAGGAGCAGCAGCGGTTCGAGGTGCCTGTGGACTATCTGAAGCACCCGCTCTTCATGGCCTTGCTGCACCAGGCGAAGGAGGAGTTCGGATATGAGCAGAGCGGAGCCATCACCATTCCCTGCGGCGTCGATCACTTCCGTCATGTCCGGGACACCATTAACCGTGACTCCGCGGCCACCGCCGCCGCGCACCACCACAGCCACCTCCCTCACCTTGCCGGCTGTTTTGGGGCTTGAAGATTTTATGTCGGTTTTTTATTTTCTTTTTTCCAAAGTTGTTCTTCGAATTTGGGAAGTGAAAGGGGATAGATGATGATGAAAACTTGTGTACCGACGCAGAGTAACCTTTATATTCTTAATTCTTTACTATAGTTATTAATATTACCGTTTTTTTCCAAGATACCGTGATCTGCTGCCCGCTGCCCGTTTAGTTGTATTATGTTTTTTTTTTCCTCTCCTTAATTTGGAGGATTTTGACCTTTTCGCGCTTGGAAACTTTGGCTATTCCTATCAGTAACTCACAATGGATCTTTATGATTGTGCATGACTTGGCGTGCTCTTCTTAACGGTTTTATCTTGGTAAATAAATACTTGATGTGAGTCTAAATAACAACATGCTCGGTATGCCTAAAAGGTATTGCAAAGTTCATTAGCCCAAAGACCTTCAGCTCGGTTTAGTCTTGTTCTTAAGCCTTGCAAGGTTGTTTTGTTCGTTACTTTTGGTTGTCCATTAATTAGACTACCTTCAATGAAGTTATCGCAAGTTGCCCAGTATTTTTTGAGTTTTTTAGCCTCCTTTTGATCTTCGAGAAGCTTTCCATCCTAAGCTAGCTTAAAAAGATAGTTGGCTTTTGTGTTTCCTGACCTTGGAAGCTGCTTAATCTCAAAATCATCAAAAGCCATTAAAACGGATCTTATCTTTTGTAGATATTTGGATATATTCAGCTCTCAAGTTTTATATTCTTCTCTTAGGGTAAGTCAATCAACTCTCGATGCAGGTCAACCAACTACCGACTTCGATTTAACTACAGCCGATCGATCGGACATATAAATTCGATTTACATCGGCTGAATATGTGGTTCTGATTCTTCATCAACCAACTGAGCAAACCGCACCGACTTATTGCCGGTTGATCGACTAATGATTCAATTACTATCGATCGATAGCGGACGACTTAGATCATCGGCATAACAGAACTACTAGTCGATGGTCGCTCATGGATTCTACCGACATATGATCGGTTCTACCGACATATGGTCGAATAATCTGCTCAACATACCATAACCGTCACGAACGGTTACCGACCGCATATCACGGCATGATCAGTGGGAATTAACGATTCACTACACGATTATGGTCCGATGATTTAGCGCCATAAAATACGGGACCACATCCGACGGTTACGAAAATCTCATCTATAAAAGGGAGTAAGAGAGACAGGATTGATAAGCCAACTCTGGGCCAAAACTCTATTATTGCTTACATTTAACTCCTGCTCACCAACTTTTCTCTCTGACTTAGGCATCGGAGGGTCCCCACCGGACACAAATCCGATTTGTGTGGATGCTGTTTTGCAGGTGTTCGTTTCCTACGACAGGCGACGGAGAGTTGGCCGCAATAGATTGACACACCAGGTAGGGGGGCAGCAATCGTATTCATTATGGAGAAAACTAGGGCTTAGCATTCTACTGCAACTAGGTCGGCGAGACACTCTTCCCATCGGAAAGAGGTTCCTCCCCTCCTCCAGTAGCAGAGCCTAGTTCTTTACGTCCTGTGATCACCACGGACGTCCAGATCACTGCACTCGTGCAGTAGATGAACGTCCTCACGGAGGCAGTCAAAAGTCTCCAACATCAACAAATCCAGCAGCAACAGCTATCGACGGAACAATGGTGGTACAATCAGTGCCATCCAGACACAACCGCCGTCATCCACGACGATCACCATCTCCTTCTCCGAAGCGACCATCTCGACTTCTCCGTCGAGATGAACAACGACATTCTCGATACTCTCGGCATGCCACTTATTGCTCCTGACGTTGTCCCTCTCCTTTCCATCTCAATAGTATTAGGAAGGAGAAACGACTGCGAACGTCCTCTGTGTCTCCTTCAAACTCGTCGGGTAGTTCTACCCCTGGAGTTTTTCAACGGTGATTCGATGATTATGAATGTAAATTTTAGGAGATCAATTCACCAACTCGCTCAACTTCAAATGGAAGGTCAGAAATCCTTCAATGACTACGACTTTCACACCATCCAACCACTTTCTCGGCACATTTTGGACCAACTGATCCCATCTCGGTTTAAAATGCCTTAGGTGGAGCCATACGATGGATCTACCAATCCGATCGATCACTTTGAGAGCTACAAAGCTCTCATGATGATTCAGGAGACGATCGATGCCCTCCTATGCATCGGCTTTCCGGCAACTCTTCGGAAAGCTGCTCGAGCCTGGTACTTCGGACTTCAGTCGGAAAGTATATATTTTTTCGGATAGCTAGAACATTCCTTCATGATTCACTTCAGTACTAGTCGAAGACCGTCACGAATTTCTGATAGTCTCTTCTCGATTAAGCAAGGAGAGACTGAAACACTTTGAAATTTTGTGGCTCGTTTTAATACGGCCACGCTTAAGGTCAAAGACCTCAATGAAAACATGACTATCTCGATCATAAAAAGAGGTCTGAGGAAATCTCGATTCACATATTCTTTGGATAAAACTTTTCCTCAGACTTATGCCGAACTTCTAGAGCGTGCATACAAATATATGCGTGCAGATGAAGGAGCTTCTGATCGATGCCAAACAAAAAGCAAAAGTCAAAAGAAGAAGAAACAGAAGAAAGAAGAAGCTCCAGCCAAATCAAGTCGGCCACCGTCCAATAAGCGAGCTTCACCCTGACGACGGAGTCCAAGGCCGGATTACGACAGGTATGACTCCTATACTCCTCTTTTCGCTCCTCATGCACAGATCCTTATGGAGATCGAAGAAGTAGAATATTTACGACACCCTCCACCGATGAAAGCGTTACCAAGGAACCGCGATCGGAGGAAGTATTGTCAGTTCCATCATGATCACGGTCATGATACAGAATAATACATCTAGCTCAAGGATGAGATAGAAGCCCTGATTCGACGATGCTACCTCAGAAAATATCAGAGAGATCCACCGACTCAACCTCTTACTGATCGACGACCTCAACTGCAAATTGAAAAAGCTATAAATAATCAACCGACTGCAGGAGTGATCAACATGATCTTTGGATGACTGAATGGGGGGCAACTTTCAAAGATGAGTCGGCAAAGTGACGATGACTCGATAATGTAATAACTTTTTCGGAAAAAAAATATTTGAAGAATTCAGACTCCCTATGATGATGCTGTTATTGTTTCGACAACAAAAGCAAACTATGATGTAAAAAGAATCCTTGTAGATAATGAAAGTTCAACTGATATTTTGTTTGACTTTTTTTTGAATATGACTGTCGATTGACTGACTCAAAAGAGTCTCGACGCCACTGGTTGGTTTCATAGGAGATGCTATCACAGTGGAGGGAGAAATTTTTCTCTCTTTAACTGTTGAGATCGAACCACAACAAAGCACTATTTTCATAACATTCACAGTGGTTCAAGTACCTTCGACTTATAATGTCATACTTGGATGACTTGGGCTTAATGCTCTGAGAGCAGTGGTTTCGACATACCATTTGTTAGTCTGATTTTTGACAAGATATAGAGTCGGAGAGATACGTGGAGATCAATAACTCATCCGACGTTGTTTCTTTATCTCCATCCAAAATAATAAACCTGAAGACTCTTTACCTATTGACAAATTGGACCAAAGAGAAAATCAGGAGAGGGGTGAACCAGCTGAACAACTGGTTTCCATTCCATTAAAAGAAGAAGATCCTAAGAAAATGATTTGAATTGGATCACAATTACCCGACTCAGAGCAACAATAACTAATTAAATTGCTCAGAGCCAACACCGACATTTTTGCTTGGTCGGCCACCGACATGTCCAGAATTTTTTCAGAAATAATAACTCACCGACTTAACATCAACCCAAATGTTAAGCCGGTGAGATAGAAGAAGCGACTTTTTACTTCTGAAAGATAAAAAGTCATTGATGAAGAAGTCGACAAACTCCTCGTAGCAGACTTTATCATAGAAGCTACATATCCCGACTGACTTGCCAATGTGGTAATGATAAGAAAAGCCAATGAAAAGTAGAGGATCTGCATCGACTATATCGATCTAAATGTAGCTTGTCCAAAGGACAGCTTTTCGTTGCTGAAGATTGACCAATTGGTTGATGCGACTTCTGACCACCGACTTTTGAGTTTTATGGATGCCTTCGCTAGATATAATCAAATTCACATGGCATCAAAAGATGAAGAGCACATGACTTTTGTGATCGACAAAGGCATATACTGCTACAAAGTAATGCCTTTCGGTCTGAAAAATACTGACGCTACATATCAATGGCTCGTCAACAAGATCTTCAACATACAGATCAAACAAAATATGAAAGTATATATGGACGACATGCTGGTGAAGAGCTCTCAAACTTCAGATCATGTTCGGGACCTGGAGAAAGTTTTCGACACACTCCGATGATATCAGATGAAATTAAACCTGACTAAGTTTGCATTTGGGGTAACCTTCAAAAAATTCTTTGAATTTCTTATTTCACAATGAGAAATTGAGGCTAATCCTGAAAAAATTAAAGCCATTATCAACATGAAGTACCTGAGTTCAAAGAAAGAGATACAGCAACTCAATGGAAGGATTGCTGCACTCAGTCGATTTATTTCTAAGTTGGTTGAGAGATGCTTGCCCTTCTTCAAAACTTTGCGTAGATGAAGAATTTCTCATGGTCGGATGAATGCCGACAATCCTTCGAAGACTTGAAATAATACTTGGCTTCTCTATCTTTGCTCACAAAACCAAGGGTTGGAGAGACATTGTATCTTTACTTGGCAACTTCACAGAAGCAGTTAGTTCGGTGCTCATCCAGGAGGATAAGAATCGAATCTATCGATCAATCTACTACACCAGTAAAATACTTCACAATATCGAAGTCCAACACTCAAGGATGGAGAAAATGATCTACGCCCTAAGAGGTGAAAGAAAGATAGAGAAAAAAATAATTTTTCTCTAATTTTTTGTTTCTTCCCAAACCCTTGAAACCAAAAATCTGAAATTTAGATTTTTGCGCACACCCCAAGAGAGAGGACCCTCTTCTCTATTTTTTATGTCATAAACCTTGCCCAAACTTTCACCACATGAAGAGCTCTCTTCTGATATTTTACACACATAAAAGAAACCATAAAAACTCCTTTTGTAGGCATGTAAGGAGGTGGGGTAAACAGTCCTAGTGATCATAGACTCTTACAGGATTCTGCCTCCCTTCACAACTCCACATCTCAATACATGCTAAAAAATATAGGATGCCCCTTTCCATATTTTTTCTATGGTAAAATAATTCTCCAATTGATCTTCTATAAAAAATCTCCTCAAAATGTCACACATATAAGGAGAAAGAAATTTATTAGCATGGAGAGGTTGATCTGGATAAGAACAGATTCTCCTGATAAGAAATATTTTAAAATTCAATTTCAGAATCTTCTTTTTATCAAAACCAAATCAGATTTAGATGTGAGATAAAGAAGAAAAATCTCACTCAAAATAATTTTATGCGTCAAGATATATGGCATGCAAACTGGGTTGGCGCAAGGGAGAAGAGTCCTAGTCCAATATGGACTCTAAGTTTCCTTATTTGAATCCAAACCAAATCACATCTGGTTTAGTCCAAATAAAATATATGAAATCCAATCTAATTAGATTTATAAATTTTTAATCAAATTTTAATCAAATTAAAAATTGATTGAACCAAAGTTCTGATCAAATCAGAGATAATTCTTTCTTAGCGATTAGGTCATCTTATAATCTAATCGGATCAAACCTAATTGAATCTAATTCAATTAGATTTTTTTTAATCCTCCTTACTCAATCAAATTGAGCTAATCAGCAATCTAATTACTAATTAATCCTTCATTAATTTACTAACACTTAGTAAATTAATTTATTATAATTTTTGCATAAGATTAACCATCAATCAAATTGACGATTAAGCCTTTGAATAATTTTTAATCGTTGATTAGCCATATGATCAGTCAGAATCTTCTTTTGAGTGTGACCCCATAGGTTTGAACCTAAGCCGATAGCACAAAAATATCTTCCTAAACCAATCGATGTAACCATCTAGTAATAATGACTTGATGTTTGGATAGATCGAATGAAGGCGAAGCAACATTCAAGAATCTTTTGGCATATGGTTACCATATAATTCATCCCATTGATCCTAATGCTCGAGGATGACCTAGGATTTAACTGTCAATCCTAGATAAATCATCCACATTGTATTTCAATCTTTTTAAAATCCATCACATGGATTACTCGGATTCAGATTTTGCTAAATTAAAATATACTGATGCATATCTCCTACTAATTTGGAGGGGTCAATCTTGTCTTAACTCACGCACCGACTTGACAAGTACTTGACTGCATCCAAAAAATTTTCATCACTGAATTAGAAACTCAGTTAGTCTGATATTAAAGTACAGTGAGTTGCTTGCAAGTCACCGTAGTGATCTCAGGTCAGAGGGACACTTATACCCATATCCTTCGTAAGCTATCCTTGACAGCAGAATACTCCGTAATTGGTCACGTTCAGTGATGATGTACCATACATCTCACTTGTATGTCATACCAGTATCTCCATACCATTTGGTTACAAAGACAACCAATGCATATGGCACACAACGATCTATACTTAATATCGCTATCGTCCTAGTAATAGCATATCGTTTAGCCGCGAACCAATTTAAGAACTATGCGATAAATCCTCTTTTATCGATCAAAGTAGTCTTAAAGATTTCATCACAACATAGGAGTTCATTAAAAGATGCAGTCTTGCGATGAAAAATATCAAATAATTTTTATTATTTATCAATTCATATATATTTATAATTAGCATAATCGTCAAATGATTGGTTTTATGACACAATTCTCAACAACTCCCACTTGAACTAAAGCCAATCAATATAGCATCATATACCCATCTTCGATTTATCATCTCAGAACTCCTAGATACTGAGACTTTAGTAAATAGGTTGGTCAAGTTCTCCTTTCCGTCAATCTTCTAAAGATCGATGTCATCTTAACAGATTTTTTGAATAAGGTGGTAGTGATGCAAAATACCTGATAAGCTAATGAGACTTTGGCTTCTTGACATAAGCTATAGCTCCGGTGCTGTACAATACAGCAAGACCATCATCGAAGGGTGCCACTTCTAGCTTGCCAGTGAACCCGTACAATCATATAGCTTTCTTGCAAGTATCGAATGCTGCAATGCATTCTACCTCACAATTTGAATTTGGCTATATTGCTCTGCTTGGAATCTTTCCAGCAGATTGCTCTATTATTTAGGATAAGGATGTATTCCAACATATTCTTACTATTATTATATCCAACTAAAAACTGAAATCAAATTTCATAAGTTTTAAGTCAAATTCTCTATAACTGAGTCATCGATCCTTAGTATTTCTCAAATACTTAAGGATGACCTTCCAGTGATTCTCATTCGGATCTTGTAGATATCCACTTACTATCCTAGTGAGTATACCATATCCGGTCTTATACATGGTGTATATGATAGAACAAATTCTACTCATAAACACTTTATGTATGTTGGACTGGGATAACCCAAGCAGCCTCTTAGATCTATCTTTATAGATCTTTATCTCTAGGATGAGGGATGCTTTTCTCAAGTCCTTTATGGAGAACAATAATAACAGCGAAACCTTTATTCTCTGTAATGTAAAAAATATCATTTTCGATTAAGAAAATTTTATTCACATACAAAATAAGAAATACACTCACAGAACTATTAACCCATTTGTACTTGCTAGGTTCTTCTTCATTCTCAATGAAGCCATGCGTTTTGATCATTTATCAAAATGCACGTTCTAACTTCAAAATATTTAGCATTACCATAGGAAAAAATTATCTCGTTATGGTCAATACCATAATGTTGATAATATCCTTAGGCAACCAGATGAGCTTTGTAGGTCTTCATCTTTTTGTCTGTGCTCTCTGATCTTATTAGAGATCCACTTACATCCTAAAGATTTTATCCCTTTGAGTGGATCAATGAGTGTCCATACATCGTTGACCTTCATGGACTCCATTATGGATCTATGGCTCCAAACAATTATTCAAAGTCAAACTTTTGCATGACATCCATGTAGGTGATCAAATCCTTATTATTCTTATCGAGTTCAACAGGATCATATTCCAGAACTAGATACCAAAGTATCTATCTGATGGATGTGGTACTCTACTAGATCTCCTTAATGGTGCCTCTACAATGGGTTCCAAGTTTGATCTGATCAAATCTAATTCTATGGATTCACTAGATTGTATCGATTCTTCTATCTGTCGAACTTCATAAGTTTCATATTAAAGGCATTAGTACCTTCACCAAGGTATTCTTTTTCTGAAAGAAATATTGAACAACTCTTGTTCTTTAGTATGGTAGAAGTTATATCTCCTAGATTCTTTGATTATCCTATAAAATAATATATATAGGATCAGGATCCAAGCTAATCGGTCTGTAAATATTTGATATAAAATAAACACTCTCAAACCCCAAGGTAAGAAAGTATCGGCTTATATCAAGTCCATATCTCATATGAAATCTTTGCAACTGATCAATTTGGAATCCAGTTCAGAACATAACAAGCAATCTTAAGAGCATAACTCTAAAAGGAGACCGACAAACTTATAAACCCCATCATGAATTGAACTATATCTAACAAAATCGATTCCAATAAGAGAGAATCCTATTCTCTTCTAGATATGTCAAAAATTTATCGAAAGGGCATTCTCCTCTTTGGTCGGACCAAAAAACTTCAATGCTCTTTCAATTCATTTCTCTATCTTATTATGGAATTATTTGAATATTTTAAATAATTTAAATTTATGACAAACATATTTATAGATCCAATACATTAGTATGTATCAGATTCAGAACATCATTGGCTCGTTCACTTTTTCCAACAAAAGGTGACTTGGTCATCTTACTAAAGAGATAGGATTGATAGGTTGACAATGATTCACAATCATTAACCTCAAGAATTATTATTTGTTGATCTTATTCTTATTTATATGACTGAGCCTAAATTGTCAAAGGTAGGCTTTCATGATATTATCTATTTTAGGGAGTTTGTTTGATTGTATACAATACACTAACAGGCTGTGACTATTTATAAATATCATTTCTCAGTTGTCCATATGATTTTGACATTATTCATAATGATATCACAAAATCATTAGACAATAGTGACAATCACTGAAATGATATTTTTAGAATTAAAAATAGGCTTGATGATTTTTAAAATCAAGATTGGAACATAACTTCCATCTCCAATATTCAGAAAACTCTTACTATTTCTAATCTTTCTACTAACCTAAAGTCGTTGCAATAATTTACATGGACTTTCGATATCCAATACCGAGACAGTAGTGTCACAGATAGAAAAATCATAAGGTATTATCATATAAGTATCTTGTTCAGCAATCTTTTACTAATTTCTTAGCCTATTCGGATCAAGAAACTCTATCAGACTAGGTTAATCTTAGATTCTTTTATTAATTCGGACTCATTAACCCAAGCACGACTCTTTTGCACCTTTCTTTTTCTTTTTCTTTCTCAAAGAATTATTACTCCACTGAAGATACATCTTTAAAGGTGCAAAAAGAACTCCTTCAATATTTGAAGGGTTTCCTCCCACTGAGCATCATCAAATTTACAACTAAATTCATATTTTTTGCGGCTCTCAAAAATATCACATGGTGATTTGATCGTGTGGCCACTTCTGATAAGTGTCTTTGATCACATCATATGTGTTGGATGTGAAAACTTCAGGTGTTAGATCCATAATCATATTTAGGATTCATTCATACTCTAGAACTATTTGCAACTTTCGATACCAATTATCGAAGTTGGATCCTATAAATTAGTCACTGTCAAACAGTGAATGGAGCAATGTACATCTAGCCATAACTGAAAGAAAAACACAAGATCTCTATGTTTATGATTTGATCAAGCTTAAAAACTTGGACTTTAGTCTAAAGGTTCTCTCACTATTTTAGTCGAATTGGTAGTCTCTACCTCCAATCCGAGAAATTTTCTTAATTTTTTAGCGGGTATTAGAATCCACATAAATTGCATACAAGCTCGAAGATGGCCCGATCAACTCATATGCATCTATGGGTAGGTTCTCAATCAGTTATTTCTTTAAATAATTTTTAGTAATTAATTTTACCTCAAATTTTATTTCAGTAGGTGATGGGCCTCCATTGAAAGTTTCGATTAGGTCAAACCATTAACATGAACTTACTCAGTATTTCTAACTAATGAATGATCAAGTCCGAGGATGGCTCGATCAATCCAACCATCATCAGATAATACAATAGAGTTATCATATGATGAATGATAATTCCATCATTCAGAAAGAACATCAGACGGATGGCATCTGCAATGTCAATCAGAAATAATAGACCCATTATCATTCACCTTAATGGGAGGCTATGATCTAGTTATCCCTATAACTAGCTTATTTTATGGACCTAATAATTTAGAAGATTTGATAATTAGTTTCAAGAAGAGATGAGAAGAGATCAACCAGTAAACCACAATCCTCCCACTAACTTCACTAAGTCATTGAATTAGATTAGGATCATACTAGTTGAAATGATACCTAGATCAGTCACACTAATCAACCTTAATGGCATGGGTCAACTCGAATCATTTAGCGGTCTAATCAAGACATAATTCACCAAATTGGTCAGGTAAGTGAGATCGGTGGGAGGGCCTGCTAAGCTTGCTTTAGACACTATCAAAATGGTCAGATAAGCCACTCTCAATTAAAAATCATTGGTCGAAATGCCAAACTTATTTTAGACACCAATTGATTAATTAGTTTCGATTTGACCAACCTAATGATTCGGATTCAACCACTGAGCCACAATCAAGGTCTATTTGGTCTAATCAAAGACATGGACTTAACCATCTACAACTATTGTATTGGTTCTAAAAAAATTTTGATTTAATCTAATTCAATATTTAGTTAGATTTAATCAATTTTTCTAGTTAGTCCATTAATTTTTTTATTCTAACCTTAGGTCTAATCCAATTAAAAGGACCTGATTTGAGCTAACCTATGTCCCCATATTTTATATGAATGACATTAGATTTTGAATTCACAATCTAATTGATTCTACATTTAATTTTCAATTAAGTTCAGCATCAATATTGGTTTAGGTTATAGTTTGAAATAATTTTAATTTTTTATTTTGTAAATAATTTATAATAAATATTATGCAAAGATTTTTTATTTTGAAACTGGATCAACTCAATCACCATTGAGCCGGTTATACAAGGAAACTAAGTCAACTCAGTTCAAAACTAGATCAGCTCAGTAATTATGTGAGCACGATTTAAGAAATTTCAGATCTCAAAATTCTTGCATAATACTAAAATAAAATCAATCATAATACTTTTAGATCACATCTAAAATTTTTATGATTCAAGATTTTATTTTATCATGATTAAAATAATTTTAATCATATAGATTAGATATCTTATTTTTCATACAATTTTGTATCACAAACAACAAACCTAAGGTTTAAAGATCTAAGATTTTACAGAAAAATAAGTTCTTCCTTTCGCATTCTTCTTCAAGGGATCTAATTATATGGCACCCCTACACATCATAAGAGCACCCATTGAATGGAAAGAGAGGACCTTTAAACCATTCTTGCTCCTATGATCGGACGGTCTGGTGATCAATCCAATTCAAGTACTTGCTAATCGAATTATCTAATCTAATCACATATTATATATGCATGAATTTTGATCTAATCTAAATTATATTAAATCTGATTACAATCTTAGATCACATCTAAATCAGATCATAAACATCACATGCATAACATAAAATCAGATTTTATCAACGATCAGCACAAACTAGGATAATTTTTTCACTGTAAGAGGTAAACCCTACAGTAAGATAACCTTATATCAGTTTGTGTGATTAATCATTAATTAAATTTAGATTTAAGATATCACATATCAGATCTAAATAAAATTAAATTTTAGATTTAATATATCATATAATATGTCATAACGAATCTAGGCTCTGATACCACTATTGGTAAACGTAGGCGACTTTATGCATGTATTTTGAAATTTTTTCAAAAAAATTATAGCAAAAAATAACTACATTAATCAAATTAATTTAACATGTATATGATCTAATCATCAAATTAACCTACTCTAGGATCTATGATATGATATGTTGTATATAAAATCTGAAAGATACTGAAGATAGAATCAGCATGCATGCATGTGAGCAGTAGATCATATTTACTTCTAATCTGAGTTCAGAACTCGATACTTTTGCATGGATCGATGATCTCCACTACTAAAAAAATTGATAGAGAGAATCTTTGCTAGTTGCTTGCAGCGACACACGTGTCTGACCTCTATGAAAAATCTACTCGAAGCTCCGATCTGATCAGTCTTCTTGGGAGTGCTAGCTCGCACGAAGATCTTTTTCTTGACCGATCTGAATCTTTTCTTTAAATCTTTAGAATCTTTTCAGAGATTGAAGATGAACTTCTAGAGAAGATGAAGAGGTAAAAGAAAGATAAAGAAAAAAATAATTTTTTTTCTAATTTTTTCTCTCTTCTCAAACTCTTGAAACTAAAAATCTGAAATTCAGATTTTTGCGCACACCCCAAGAGAGAGGACCCTCCTCTTTATTTTTCACATCATGAACTATGCCTAAACTTTCACCACATGAAGAGCTCTCTTTTGGTATCTTACACTTAATAAAGAAACTACAAAAACCCCTTTTATAGGCATGTAACGAGGTGGGGTGAAGAGTCCTAGTGATCTTGGACTCTTACAGGATTTCGCCTGCCTTCACAACTCTACATCCCAAAATATGCTAAAAAATATGAGACACCTCTTTTCATATTTTTTTTATAGTAAATCAATTCTCCAACTAATCGTTCATAAAAAATCTTCTCAAAATGTCACACATATAATGAGAAAAAAATTTATTGACGTGGAGAGGTTGATCTGGATGAGAATAGATTCTCCTGATAAGAAATATTTTAAAATTTAATTTCAGAAACTTTTATCAAAACCAAATTAGATTTGGACATGAGATAAAGAAGAAAAAGGACTCTTTGGTGTGAAAAAATCTCATACAAAATAATTTTGTACATCGAGATATATGGCATGCAAACTGAATTGGCGCAAGGGAGAAGAGTCCTAATCCAATATGGACTCTAAGTTTCCTTATTTGAATTAAAACCAAATCACATCTAGTTTAGCCCAAATAAAATATATGAAATCTAATCTAATTAGGTTCATAAATTTTTAATCAAATTTTAATCAAATTAAGAATTGATTAAATCAAAGTTCTGATCAAATTAGGGATAATTCTCTTTTAGCAATTAGGTCATCTCATAACATAATCAGATCAAATCTAATTGAATCTAATTCAATTAGATTTTATTTAATTTTTTTTGCTCAATCAAATTGAGCTAATCAATAATTTAATTATTAATTAATCTTTTATTAATTCACTAACACTTAGTAAATTAATTTATTATAATTTTTACATAAGAAAAATCATCAATCGAATTGATGATTAAGCCCTTAAATGATTTTCAATCGTTGATCAGCCACATGATCAGTCAGAAACTTCTTTTGAGTGTGACTCCATTGGTTCGAACCTAAGTTGATAGCACAGAAATACCATCCTGAACCAATCGATGTAACCATCTAGCAATGATGACCCGACATCCGAATAGGTCGAATGAAGGTGAAGCAACATTCAAGAACCTATTGGCATATGGTTACCATATAATTCATCTCTTTGACCCTAATGCTCGAGAATAACCTAGAATTTAACTGTCAATCCTAGATAAGTCATCTATATTATATTTTAATCTTTTTCAAATCTATCATATAGATTATCTGGACCCGAGTTTTGCTAAATTGAAATACACTGATGCATATCTCCTACTAATTCGAAGGGGTCAATCCTATCTTGACTCATGCATCGATTTGATAAGTACTTGATTGTACTCAAAAATCTTCCATCATTGAATTAGAAACTCAGTTAGTCTGACACCAAAGTACAGTGAGTTGCTTGCAAGTCACCATGGTGATCTCAGATTGGAGGGATACTTTTATCCATACCCTTCGTGAGCTACCCTTGATAGCAGAGTACTCCACAGTTGGTCACGTTTAGTGATGATGTACTCCTACATCTCATCTGCATGCCATACCAGTATCTCCATACCATTTAGATACAAGGACAATCCATGCATATGGTACACAATGACCTATACTTGATATTGCTATCATCCTACTAATAGCGTATCGTCTGGTCATGAACCAATTTAAGGACTATGTGATAAATCCTCCTTTATCGATCAAAATAGTCTTAAGGATTTCATCACAACATAGGAGTTCATTAGAAGCTGTAACCTTATGATAAAAAATATCAAATAATTTTTATTATTTAATAATTCATATACATTTATAATAAGCGCAATCGTCAAATGATTAACTTTAGAACATAATTTTCAGTAATCGCTTGATTATTATAATGACCTATAGAATTAATTATATTTTTCAAACTGTCTATATTAGACAATCAATTGATCAATATACATAATTCTTCCATCCATACAAAAATATATATAAATATACGGATGCCATAGAATATGCATATTAATCAAAAAATGAATCTATGATTATATATAATATAATATTTTTAAAATTTTTAAATTAGTAGGTTTTAAAGTACAGAGCAACATTACAAATGGGGATGGTCGAGATGTACGTCTCGTGCATGCAGACTTGGGGCATGCCAGATGATTAGGCCATGCTAGCACATCAGCATGGTATCCAGGCAAATCTCACCATGGAGATTCCAAAGTATCGAGCAGTATTGTAAATAGAGCTAGAAATGGATCGGGCTGGACTAGGCCACACCCCTCGTTGAGCTCGATCTGAAATTTTTTTTTTGGACTTCGAGCTGAGCCTAGGGCCTAGAAGCTTTTAAAATATGAGGTTCGAGTCTGGTTCGAATCCAATCAGATCAACCAATATCATCTGTGATAGGTCGGAAGCAAGCTCATCAGTGCCACCATTCGGATCTTGCTAATTACCCCTGAGGGGCAAATATTCCTCGTGAAAGCATATTGATCACCAAAGAACTCATTGAGCTGCTTCGACCACCGTCAGAGTAGATGGGTGAGTTAGAGCTGGTTCGATGATGGCCTGACCTTGAACCCCTGCCATCCAAGGCAGTGGGGCTACTATCACCAGAGAGCTCCCTAAAGTAGTTCCACTTTTCGAAAGCACTACCGAACGTGAGATTTCATACGACAGTGGGGCTCGTTCGGATCTTGTCAATGATCGAGAATGTGCTTTTCATATATAAATTAAATTCAAATATTATTAATTTAAATAAATCTGATAAATCTAAATTTAAATATTAAAAATTTAAAGAGGAAGGGATGGTGTGTGGTGACAGCTCCATCGCCATCGCTAATACTTACCAGGTAGGGAAGAAGACTGCTCGATCCGACTGGGGTGTGGGTCCGGTGGCATGGCGCTCTAGCGGTGCGGTTGGGGAAGAAGGGGAGAGACATCCGATGGTGCGGCGCTCCGATGGTGCGACTAGGGAAGAATGAGGGAGGCAGGGAAAGAAGGGAGAGGTGAGACATGACTGATCCGACGAGGGGAAGGCTGATTCGACAGGGCACAGTGGCAGAGAAAGAAGCGGGGAGGCCAGGAAGAAAGGGGAGACTGGGGCGATAGGACGTCAGTCCTAAGAGGTTGCCGGTAGTGCTAGGGAAGAAGGGGGTCAGGGATAGGGGCTCGAAAACAATTGATCTGACATGAGGATGCCAGATCTGTGGTGGAGACGGAGGCATCAGGGCTAGGGGGAGGAGGTTGAGGGCTCTAGCGATGCTGCAGGGGAGAAGGAGGGCCAAAGGTAGGGGAAGAAAGGGGAGGCGGCGGCCAATAGAATCCAATCTATCAGGAACCCAGAGGGGATTTTAAGACAGATTATTAGCGATGGCTAAATTACGTCGCTAAAGCCATTACTAATAATAATTTAATTTAATAGCAATGACTTTCTATCGCTAATAATAAAAATGGCCATTGCTAATAAGTCTTTACACTTATTACGACAGGTTTGATTTCCATCATAATAAGTTATTGATAAATAGGATTATTAGCAGCGATGTCTTTGCCGTCACTAATAGCCGTCGCTATTATGCTAATTTCTTGTAGTGCTGATTTATTTCTTCAAATTTTCAATCAAAATCGGTTTTTTTCAAGAGACTTGTTTAGGTCATCCCTGGGATGAGCCTTTCGAGATTGAACCTTCTTTAGAGCAGGATCTTGAGTGATCATGCCTTAGATTTTATCTTAAGCTTTGAGAACAAGAATGATAACTTTGTTGCGCTATACCTTCTTGATGATTTGACTCATTCTCTTACTGTTGATTAGTAGTATCTTGTTGCAAATTTTGGATAGCTTTTGCAAGAGCCATAACTTGTTGAATGAGCAAATTAAATTGTTTGAGATTTATGATAGGTGCTGGTTGAGCATTCTGTGTGCAAGGAACTCTTTAAGGGCTTTGTCGAGAGGCATTAGATTCTGGATGGCTTTATTGTTGCATAGTGGTGTTAGCATCTGGTAAGATCTTCCACGATTTCACGATTGTACACTCCTCTCTCTTAAATCTCAAATAGAAGGTTATATCCTTCCTTTAGGATCAATTTATTGATATTAAGATCTGCATTAATTCAAGCAATGGCTGAAGAGTCTTGGGATCTTAGTAATTTAGTAAAGAACTTCGATATAGGTCTACAAAAGCTTGATTGGGTAAATTTTTTCTACCTGCAATAAGAAAAAATTCCACTTGTCAGAGAATCTTCGGTGAAGGGCCTTCTAATGCTTAAATTAGATAAAAGTTTTATAAAAACAAGAGAAATTTAAGAGAGAAAGAAGTGAGTGACAGTGGAGGAGAAGTGCAAAGAAATAGTTTGGGCATCTATTACTCTTTGCTCTAGCTTTCTCCCTTAAGAGTACCGGTGTGGTCGTATTTATAAATAACACAGTCTGGTGGAATTTATAATGGATTACGGACATTCTATTTGCTCGATTGCAAGATAACAACTTCTCGTTAATTTGATTAGAATGTACCAACTTCTTGTTAGGTTAGTTAAGAGAAGCCTGACTTTCTATTAGGTTGGTTGGAGTGTAACATCTTCTAGTTAAATTTGTCATGTTTTTTGAGAGGTGAAACATGCGGCAATTATGTGATCTAAGTTCGCTAGAAATTGCCTGGTGAGCACATTATAGTTTTTTTATATGTTGGTTCTAGTTTTAACATCAGCGGATGTTTGGTTTTAAATCCCATCTCTTACTTTATACTAGATCGATTGATTTACACTCTATCTAGGCGGGACAAAGGAATCGAATAGGATGCTTGATGAAATGTTTGAAAGAGATAATGGGGCGTAGACTGATGCGTTAGGCTATACTAGGTTGAGGATTTGAACTCTGACAACTGCGGAGCATAATATCATGAAAGCTATAATAGTAGGGTATGCAAGATTCAAGGATATATCTGACTTTGAGAAGCTATTGGCCTCGAATTCCTATTCAAGAAAAACTCTTTCCCATTAAGGTGAAAAATTATTCATATCTTTGAAGGAAATGGGAGTCAAATACAACTTGAATTGTTTATTTTCCCATTGTTGAGTCATCCACATTCTGTAGCTTGTGGAATGATTTTGATGCGTATGTTCTCATCCAACATATGTATCATTTTTTGCCTCTTGCTTATGAGGTATGTTGCATTGTCCGTCAATTTTTATTTACATTAAATGTAGTGACGTTAGGAGGAGCATATACTAACTTGTTTTTATAAGAGAGAAATGTTAGAGCTCGCTGCACCCACTATGAGACTTTATGCCTTTTAGCCTCAAAAAAATTTCATTGCTAAAAAACAAATTCAGTTGCCAAAAGTACTCGATGAATAAAAAATTTATCGATGTCACATTCGCAGAGCTAATGCTCCATCTTTTCAGTCTTTGACTACAATAATAGTAATTAATATCGAAATATTTATTTTTTTTATGAAATAAATGTTCTCACCCATAAATATATATAATTCATAATCCGTTATTAATAGTGAGTGGATAATGTTGCATGAACATTTATTGTATCACGAAAAGTCAACTTCAAAGATCATATATCCTTTTTTTTAATATCAAAGTAATTTTTTTATGAAAAAAATAAAAAATAATTTTCTACGATGAGAGTATTTTCACTGTAAAATGAGTCATCACTCATGGGATTGGAAGTCTACCAGCAACCTCCACCAACTGTTCGTCAATAATATAATCAACAACCGCCACATGCTTCTTAGTTATGGTCCCAATCCCATTGCCACTTATGCGGCTACCAACTCCACAATGAGGCAGATGCGTGCGGTGAAACCTGCTTTATGTCCAATTGTATAATAAAATCCTCAGAGAGTTTCGTCAGCCTCAATGGCACTATATTCTACATCTATTGGCATTATTTACTGAATGTTAGAAGGTCATCGGTGACGAACAAATGGTTTGACAAGTGAGACCTGACCTCATGTCAGTCACACCAATGCGGACTTGATGTTCTGACCGTGCTTTCTCACTGTAGATGATAGATACCTGAACATTGGATTCTCTTGTGGAACTAAGATCAATGAGGACAGCCTTCTTTTTAGTGGATGAGTGGAGGTACCAGATTTGTTGATGGATGATCGAAGGACAGTGCAGTGGGTATTAATTTGTGGGTAGAATGTGGTTGGGAAAGCACTGGAGGAAGTTTTCATGGGCTGTATAGGAGAATCCATGTCGGCAGACGGGGAAAGGGAGAGAACGGAGTGTAGAGATTCGTCTACGTAGTAAAAATAAATTTAAAAATATTTTTAATATATATTATCATATAAAAATATGAGATGTGAATTATAATTTTAAAATCATCTTGATGATTTAATTTTGATGAAATATAAATCAAATAGCAATCAATTAAGAAGAAGAAGATGATTATCCTCTAAATTTTGATTCTTTAGTTGGTATCTTTGAGACATCCAAATCTATGTCTTCCAATAATGATTTACATGGAACTCGATCAAAGACTCTCTCTTATCTTTTCTTGCTAAAATTCTTTTCAAAATTTCAGCAGCACCTCCCTTTTTGATGATCCAACCCTTGGACCAATATACTCTCAAACCTCTCCCTCTCTTGGGTGTGTGGAAGCCTAATCTCCTCTAGGCATGTGGAAAAGCATAGAAGGCCTAAGGGTGGAATCCTATTTATGGTCTTCAAGTTCTAATCCCATTAGGATTCTAGGTAGTTACATTAGCCACCTTATCCACCAAACTATTTAACCACCCAACTAACTAACCTCCCAACTAATTAACCAATTAATTAATCCTGGGAGTTAGGGAGTTATTGTGTGGAAGAGGAAGAGAGATGGGGCGTGTGGACTCTTTTAGAATGGGTTTTGACTTAGTCAAACCCCAATCCAATTAGAAGTCCATGTTGATTAGGATTTTGGGTCTATTGCATGTGCTAGCATGTGTTTCCTAGATCCAATAGAATTTCAACTAAATCTTTATTTGATTAAGATTTTTCAAGTCTAATTAAAAAAATTTATGATCTAATCTTTTTTGTGTGTGACCCATTGGGTTCCACATCTAACCAACAGTAGGTTCAGATTCATGTGTACCTAAGTTCAATTAGAACTCTTCTAATTGACTAGGCCCAAAATATATTAAACTCAAGTTAATTAATCAGAACTTCTCCTAATGAATTTTTTGAATCAAACTTTTTAACTCATAAAATCTATAAGTCAAGATTGACGTCAAGCAATGTGTCATGACTACTCAGAAGATATGAAATTTGGTAGAATATCAAAATATCCTTCCAGGATGAGTTACCGTACAATTCAATTCCTTGATCACACAACATCTTGAATAGACCATGGGTATATAATAATGTCAAGTCCAAATACCTATCCATATGTATTTCGATCTGATGATGATGACTCAGTTGATGAACCATTAGAATTTTTTTTTAATGTTCATCCTGCTCTGACCAAAGACTCTCTAGTCAACATCCTAAGAGACCACCTAGGATGTTCTCTCTTCTTACGAAGAGTGACTGATTCTATGTTGACCACTTACAATCTCTATATATACTTCACGATATTAAGAACATTCCATACAAATCTCAAAGAGTCAGGCTAGGATATGAACCAAACTACAGATTCATATGCATAAAGTACCATGGCGATCTCAGGTTTAAGGATTACTTGCATCACTCCCACTGGAGAACCAATTGTTGACATGCTCGTAAGGCTCCATCAGATATTCTCTTTGTGGACCAGTTCAGTGAACTATTCTCTAATAAACACCTACATCTATATATTAGTGTCTCTATAGAAGTGACTGTGAGATCAATCATCCTCTTTATTGAACACATATAGGATAGACCAGTCTTATCAGTATCATTGATTTCCGACTTAATAATTCTATGACTAGAAATATTTTAGATCAGGACTATTAAGATTTTAAGTCTTACTAAAACTATTGTCCTAATCCATGGGATTCATCATAATTTTTAATTAAATCACAAAGAGATAATAAAATATAGCATATGACCAAACACAATGCTTCATATCATCAATGAATGAATAATGTTATGTACACGAGTAAGAAGATAATAAAGAAAAGTTCTGTCGTATCATCTATGCGATTGGTTTGTAGGATATTAATTTTTCAGTTGGGAGATGGATTCTAAAATAAAAAGATGGTGAGGCACAACAAGCTAGCTCCTAAACGCTAGTGATGGTGGCAGTGAGATGTGAGAATGGATTAATCAAAAATAATTTTCCTCCAAAAAATAATTTGAAAGACTTAAAAAGTTTTTAAAATATAAAGGGTATATATGTAATGCGCACAAAGCAGAGAGGGTCAAAAGATAGTTTTCTTATCTAAGAAAACCTATACGTAAATGTGATTGCAGCCTAACGACAGCTGGACTTGTATATTCCTTTGGTCGAGGGAAGCCTTTGGTGGGTCATGTTTAGCTGTCCAAAAACGAAGGATCCTAACCCTCTTATATTATATATTTGTACCATAGTCAATGCCAGATAAATCGGCATTGGTCCAAATGGCATCATGCTGCCTTATGCGACCATTCGTCATGTGCGCGGGCCTAAATGTGCGCGTCGGTCGCCATAAGAAATGGAAGAGACCATGCGGATTTTCCCTCTTTCTTGTTAACAGCTCTAGATTAGGGTTGATATCTTCATGGATTCTTGGAACTCTCTTGATTTGTTTTAGAGAAAAGGATCACCAAGTGTAGTTTCTAGACAAACAAAAACAGCCGCAATATCGCGAAAAATTATTTGTTGGACTGGTCCACTGGACCTGGTCCAACCAACACGGATCCCTCGAGCCTTCTCATCTTTTTGCGGTCCCTCAACTCGCGTGAACGTATATGGGTCCCTGCAATGCACGTGCGGCGGATGCGGTGCACCTGTGGATGGCGTCCATCATAGGATGGATGGCCATCAACCAACACGGAGGACGCACGTGTCTTCCTCCAGTGGTTAGACTTCGCTTAAACCGTGTTGCACGCACCGCGTTTGGAACGTTGCAGCGAAGGCACGCGAACGTAGGACCATTGACCTACTCGTGAAGGCGGCAAATCTCCCAAGCCCTGACTTGCGAGCTACGCAACGGATCCCAAACCTTCCTCTCAAGTTTCCAACTCCTATATAATCCCATCTAACCTGGTCCTGAAAAGCTTCGAATTCCTCCACCAGCTAAACTTGCCAAGACTCGTTGAAAGGGCCTCGACGATGTCCAACGTCCCTACGTCTCTCTGCGATTCCTCTCTCACCCTCTTCCAACTTGCAATCTCCAGCTCCGATCCTTGGCCTTTCTCTTTCTAAACCTCAACACTTTTTTCTCCCCAACTTCGCAGCTTAATTTGTCTGCATAATTTCCTTCTTCTTGGCCTTCCTTCTTGCCCTGTTGGTTCTTTCTATTCTTTTCTTTCCTTCTTGGCCTTCTCTTTTTCTTTTCTTCCAAGATGAGACGTGAAGAGAAGTATCATCAACAACACCAGAATCACCATCGTTTGCTGAGCTTTCACCCCCACGCGCCGCACCTCGGCCACAAGCATAGGCATGAGAAGGGAAAGAGTCCGGCCACGACGATGCCGCCGAAAGGGTGGGTGGGGATAAGGGTGGGACAGGAAGGGGAGGAGCAGCACCGGTTCGAGGTGCCGGTGGAGTATCTGAAGCACCCGCTCTTCGTGGGGCTGCTGCACCAGGCGGAGGAGGAGTTCGGCTTTGAGCAGAACGGAGCCATCACCATTCCCTGCGGCGTCGATCACTTCCGTCACGTCCAGGACATCATCGACCGTGACTCCGCCGCCGCTCACCACCACGGACACCACCCTCACCTTGCCGGCTGCTTTGGGGCTTGAAGATTTTATATTGGTTTTATTTTTATTTTTTTCTTGTTAAATATGTTCTTGGAATTTGGGAAGTGGAGGAGGATTGATGATGTTGAAAACTTGTGTACTTTACAATAAAAAATACCTTTATGTTCTTCTTTAGCATTGTTAGTATTATTACTTTTTTTTCCAAGATATCGTCATCTGTTTGCCTTCATTTCCGCTCTGCATGAGCTGCCACCACGATGATTGGTATCCCTCTTTCTTAACAGTTTTATCGATGTAAATAGATACTCGATATTAGTGGCATCTAAATAACGATATAACGACGAGCTACAGGAAACAATATTTAGGTTTAGACTGGTTGGGAAAAGAAAGAGAACTTGGAAGAACAATTCAATTCCAAAAAAATTGCACTCAACAATTTCTTCTGTGTACTGCAAAAATGGAATAATATTAACAAAATTGAGCCATCGGGATCAAAAACTTTATTCTAAAATCCAATCGGTCCATATGATGTTCCCTTGAGACCTACTTATTTTAGGATTGCCTCCCACCATAACGTAAAGAGTAATTTACAAATTTCACATGTAAATGAAGTTACGGTGATCGGGGTTTTTTCTTTTTTGGTAGGCAAAAAAAAAAAAAAGCTAGAAACATATTCAATCCAAGTTAGGATGATTGGGTTTGATGGAGAGCTGAAAAACTAGAAACATATTCAATCCAAGTTAGGATTCCATAATCTTTCCTATTTTATGGATAGCTAATATTATAATTATCACGCCCTAAATACAGCATTAGGGTTGGATACGTGATAGCCATACATTCCTTAAGATAAAGCCCTAAAGGATATATCAGACTTTTACGATCACTCTGTTGCTCGAACTCTAGATCAAATCCATCCGAAATTAACTATATGCCACACAACTCTGAAAAAGAAAAGAAGTGTTGTGAGCTTAACAACCTAGTAAAAATCCCCCATGCTAACACTAGCATCAATATGAACCATCTTTTAATAAATATATATAATTGATAGAAAAATAATAAGATTCATATATTATTAATTTAATAGTTGAATAATATCATCACGTACAATATTATTAGACATGTCACATATCATAAATCATTATTGTATACAATAGTAATTCAATGAGATCACTTATCATTAACTAATTAATACAGTTTTGATCCAAATAATATTATTATTTCGATACTGGACTAGATCCGTTCATACTTCAGTCCATGGTAGGTCGAACACACATCATATTCCATCCGTGGCTGCCAACTATTTCTCAATCTATGGCTGACATCATAAGTGCCATGTTTCATATATGACGACTAGTTCAGATATTCTTCAATTAAATATGATTCATTATTTTGATTTCGGCACTAGACTAGTTTCAACCATGCTCTAGCCTATAGCAAGCCAAAACATCTCAGTCTACAGCTGATACGCTTTGGCAGTTCATAATGAGGCAGCTATAGTTTGACTGTATATAAATTTGATTTATATTCATATGGGTTCTCATAGTGCATGTTGGTTGTAGTAGATTCATTGAAGAAATAGGATGTGTATCTAGATGAATGTATCATCCTTGTTAGAGAAGGAAGATGGTCCTATGTAATTTATAAGACTGAGTTTAGAAGATCTTGATCAATATAGTATGAATAATGGAAAGAAGTTTCTACATATGACAGACAGATGCTGTGGTTTGACGAGTAATCTATAACCTCCATTTTGTCAGGATCTTGATAGAAGGACTATATCATATGATAATTGTACCTAGAGGTTCATTCTATTTTATTTTATTAGCCTGCTACTATATGCTGCTAGGTATCATTGATGGATTGTAGGGTCCACAGAGAATCAGATAGATGATCGGATGATTTTTTGATGAAAAGAATTGAAAATATTTCAATCTATTGAAAAAATTTTTAATGATGTTATGATAGAGATTATAACATGACTCATTACCAGACAGAATAGAACCTATGGAGTCACACACAAAAGGAGTTTGACACTGATCAGATTGTTGGAATCTAAAATTATCAATATGATTGATAATTAGATTAATTTATAATTATTACAAATAGCAAAGACTTAATTGCTAAATGTTAGCAAGTTTGAGGAAGGACTAATGTCCAAATATTACCTGTCTTAATTTGATTGGATCAAATTAATTCAAATTGAATCAAATAGAGATTTAGGTTCAATTAAATTGGGGTCAAGGCTTGGATCAAATTAGGCTTAGACCACATGCAACCAAATGAGTTTGGATGCATCAAGTGTGTGACACCTGAGTCTAGCCTAATTGATTTTGACTTGGTCTTGGACCAGTCAATATGATTCACATCCTAGGATTTCTTGAATGAAACCCCGAGCACCATGAGAGCAAATGGGGTGCCACATCTAGGGTTTGTGAAACCCTAGCCGCTCAAGCCAAACATGGAAGTTTGTTGGCTGATTTAGGTGGGGTGGCAATACTTGGATTCTCTCCCTAGAGTCCTAGCCATCAGGGAATCTTTTGGATGATTTATTTTCAAAAAAACTTGGAGCACCTCCTTTGAGTTTTGTGCCTATAAATATGTAGCCAAACCCTAAGGGTTTATGAGTTCCCACAAGATTTTCTTTGCTCCTAGGTTGCCGCCCCCTCTTCCTCTTCTTCTCTTCTCCATGCCCTAGGGCCTCAGTTTCTTCTTAGTGTTGCTGAAATCAAATTTTAGCAAGGAGTTCTTGAAGAAGCCCTAGTCTTGCTATGTTTCTCCAGAAGTTGAGAAAGATCTTCCATCAAGCAAAAATTTCACAAGATAGTTAGCACCCCAGAGAACTAGGTCATTGCAGATTAGCCCTCCAACTCCGTGTGAATATCTGTAGAGATCAGGCACTTATATAGCTATAAGGAAAAGAATAAATCTATGATCATCAGTTGTGATGTTCATCTACCTGTATAAAGGTATAATAGAAAAGTTGATTTCTTACTATTATTCTATTTCTTTTTTCTTCTATGTACATGGGGGTTTTAATTATAGATTTTCTTTTTCATATAATGGGTTGGATAGTTTTAATTCTGCTATACATGTTAAATAGATTAGATCTATTTTTCTTCTCTACCAACTTTATTAATTAATAGGATTAATTAAATTCATATGTTGTTTTATTTTAATTAATTTAATTAATTAAAATATATATAAGAAATCTAAAATTTTTTTCAAGTGGTATCAGAGCTAGGTTAAAGGTTTAGGATTAATCTTAGATCATCCTGACATAAGATTATCCTAGCATAATGGATGTTATGCTGAAAGGTTATTCTTGGATGAGATAAGATGAGACCCTAAAATCAAAAATTTTCTTTGTACATGTGAAAAAGGACAAGATACCTAGATCATTAGGGTTATTTTTCACATGAGATATGAAATAAGAAAACCATAATAAATAAAATCTATTTTATTTGAATATGAGGTATTCATGAAATCTAATAAAATTATTTTATTATTTTTGGGTTAGTCTAAGATCATTCTGATATAAGATTATCCTGACATAATAAATATTATGCTGAAAGATTGTCCTAAGATGAGAAAAAGATGAAATCCTCTAAGAAAAGATTATTAGATAATCACATTATGTTTATCATCTGATACGTGTGATGATCATCCTATATCACCAAAAATCCTTTTGGATTAGGGTTGTATCATGACTCACAAATTCCATATGATTTACAATTTTGCACCATAGTGATGGAAACCAATGAGTTAATCTAGTTTTGAAATAAGATTGATTAATTGATGTCTAGTAATTATTTTGGAAAGATGGTTACTTAATTAGAACTATCATAAAATCATGGCATGCCTCCCACCATCTTACATTTAGCTGACCAATTTGATTGATTGAGTTCTGAATTTGAATGGCTTAAGTATTAAGTTCACTACAAATGTACCGTAACCATGATTCCGACTTGGTGAACTAAGTCTGAATCTCTCAGGTAGATCTATATTAATTATGGATTTACATAGAATGTAAATAAATAACTAAAACTTGAATAGACCTAAATAGAATCTCCTCATACTTATTAAGTGTAGCGGTCTTCTACTGTTGTAGATGTACAGGCATTTTTCTGGTGTTGACTGTTCTCGACTGGATATAGTGGTTCAGTTACATCAGGGGGTGCAACTACTCTATTGGCATGAGATGCTATGGGTAAAGATGAGATTGAGCCCAATAATTATTAAATGAGGGACCCAATAGCGGCATTGTACTTGTATTGAATGGTGGGTTTGACTTAGCTAAGAAATAGGACAAATAACTATTAAGTGAGGCTTCAAAACTTAGAGATCGGTAACCACTATAATTTGCTTGAGAAGCAATAGACAAAAGTTGTCTACTCATCAGTTGACGCATTACCAATAATTGTTAGATGAGGTGGTGTGCAATTGATGAGATCACGTATCCACTTGAAATCTTAATCATGAAGGTTTTCATTTCTCCATCAGAGGAGTGTGGGAGATTCGAGAAAATAGTGGAAGATAGTTTGTTTTTAAAATAAAACTCCTAAAACAAACTAAAACAAGTCAAATACAAAGTCTAACTAAAATCTTCTTTTTTCAGTAGAAAATATCTACTTCCAACCCTCTCACTCGCATCCTAGAAACCAATCATTTGATTGGATTAAATTATAAAGATTGACTTAAAGATAGTTTTGAGTTTCAAAAAGATGAGCTATATCCTAGACTAGGATATCCTCTCTCTACCAACTCGTCCGACCCCAGATCAAATGGCATCCTATGAAAAATGGATGGATGATGACAACAAGGCCTAATGCTATATGCTGGCATCCATGTCCAATGCCAGCATGAGGATATGAAAATTACTAAGAACATGCTGACTCATCTATAAGAGTTGTATAATGAGTAGAATCATACAGTCTGCTATGCAGTATCCAAGAGACTCTTCAAGATGAAGATACGTGATGGATAGTCTATCCATGACCATTATCTAACAATGATTAAGGACTTGGAGGAGCTTGAGAAGCTCGATGTGTCCATGAATAAGGAATTGCAGATTAATTTGATCCTTTAGTCCCTTACTGATTTATATGCATAATTTATTATAAACTACCATATGAATAAAATACAGTGCACCAAGGTCGAGTTATTAAACATGCTGGTAACTGCTAAAGGGATCTTGAAGAGTTCAAAGGGCACTATTTTTGCTATGAAACGGATTTTATCTTTCAAGAGAAAGTCTACTAGGAAGAAGAAGAAGTTCGTGAAGAAGCAAAAACTAGAGAGACAAAAGCTAGACTCTGATTCTAGTGCTTATTTATATACTTCTATGCAAGGTCTTGAGAAAAATAGAAGGTTGAGGGAAGGAGAAATGATCCTACGAGTCAAAAATAGAGTAAAAATTGTTGCTGTGACTAAAGAAATCTATCCTTTGTGACTACCATCTGATCTTAGTTTAATTTTTAGAGACTGTTATTTTGTATCTAATGCTAGCAGAGATTTTGATCTCTAATTTATCTTTAACATAAGATAATTAATTTCAATAAAGATTACTATACCATTTATTTAGAAAATAAAATGGTTGGATGTGATTTTTTAATTAACAATTTCTATTATTTACATATTGATGTATTTGTGAATGTAACCAAGCAGGATATGAATGCCATAGGATCTAAAAGATCCAGAGATGAAATAAATCTTAAGTATATATGGCACCTTAGGCTAGATCATATAGAAGAAGAAAGAATTAACAGACTGAAGAAAGATGGACTCTTGGACTCGTTGACTACTGAGTCATATCTGATCTATGAATCCTATCTTTAAGAAAAAATAATCAAGTTATCTCTTATGGGATAAGAGAAAAGGATCATTGAGATACTTATTCTGATACATACTGATGTATGCAGCCTGTTCAATATGATTGATAATTGAATTAATTTATAATTATTACAAATTGTAAGGACTTAATTACTAAAGGTTAGCAAGTTTGAGAAAGGACTAATGTACAAATATTGTATATCTTAATTTGATTGAATCAAATTAATTCAAATTGAATCAAATAGGGATTTGGGTTCAATTGAATTAGGGTCAAAGCTTGGATCAAATTGGGCTTAGGTCACATGCAACTAAATGAGTTTGGATACATCAGGTGTGTGACACCTGAGTCTACCCTTATTGATTTGACTGGGTCTTAGATCAATCAACATGATCCACACCCTAGGGTTTCTTGAATAAAACCCTAAGCACCACAAGAGGGAGCAAATAGGGTGCCTCATCTAGGGTTTGTGAAACCCTAGCTGTCCAAGCCTGATAAGTGATATATTTTTATATTTATTGAAGATATTTTTAGTAATTAATTATGCTAATATCTTTTTAAAAATTTAATTTTATAAATAAATTAATTTTTCTTATAAAAATAAATAATTTAAAAAAAATATAAAATTAGAATATATTTATGAAAAATAGATGTTGATTTAATTGAGTAATTTTAAGCATCAAAATGATAAAAAATTATTGAAAAATTTAATGGATATATTTTTTTTATTTTTCTGACAAAAATTGGAGTGAAAAATCAAGCGAAATATCCTAAAAAATAAAATTTATAGCTTTCAATGCATGGTGGACCGACCGCTCGATCCACAGATTCAGGGGCACGGTCCATCGAAATAGGTTTGCGATCCACGACGCAGCTCACGGGCGAGGCAAAAGAAATCTACGCAATCTGATGGCTCATATCAATCCTGCATCAGATCTGATGGCTCATATCAATCCCACATCAAATCCGATGGTTGACATCGTTTCTGACTTTGAATAGGATTCTGGGCACGATCGGATGGTCGAAATATCATTTGAAGCTCGATTCAATGGCTGGTATTCATCTCGACTATGTTAAGAAAATAACAAGCGTTGATCAACGATCAAAAATTTATTTTGAGCGTGATCGGATGGTTGAGAATGCTCCGACCGTAAGAAGGACTTAAATAGTATTTTCTTGATCAGATCTAGACGGTCCAAATGCAATCTGATGGCCAGAATTCATACGGATACTATACGAATTCTAAGAGTTTTAGGACTCCTTTTGCTATCAAAAAAAGATAAAAAAATTCAGCTATAAATAGGAGGTCAGAAAATAAGTGTAGAGAGCAGAAAAAATCAGAGAAAAAACAAGAAAAAATAAAAAAAATCAAAGAGCTTTAAGGATGAAAAATTGGAAGAATATGGAGTGATAGATCTTGATGCGTGGCTAAATCACTTTAATCCAAGAATATGATGAAGCCTGTAAATAGATTTTTATTTTTTTTTGTATTTAATTTTTATACAATAAAATTATATTTTTATTTTATATTTTTTTTTTCTAAAGTATTGATCCAGCTTACACGGCCTATACCCTCTATTGACGTGTCGTGATCTTTGGATACGGTACGCGCTTAGGAGAGATAGATTATGGTATGTTAGATTAAACCTTATATCTTGTAAGTAAATTTAGATAGTTTATACTCTGATAGGATGAGCTGTACTCTACTGATACAGTCTGTACCACTTAGAGATAAGCTATACTAATACTTTAATCATGAGAATTAATATTACAATATATAAAAAAAGAAGAAAATAAATCTAATTTGCATGGTGGATTCAAAATTTATGAATTATTTCTCTCAATTATTTTTTTTATAAATTAATTTATATTTTTAATTTAATTTTTACTATTTTATTTCTTTTTAATCCTTCTACAATCAATTCTCTTTTATTTCTTTCTTAAAAGAAAAAAAGATAATTATCCTAAATCCCTATGGAAATGATCCTGACTCACTCTATTATATAGTTTGAGTTAGTTTTATTCTTGACCGTCTACGATAGCGATCAAATTTTAGCTCCATTATCAGAGACTTAGGCATGATTATTTAAATTTTTTTTTTTAGTCTTATTCTTAGTTTCTTTTATTTCTTCTAACTTACTAAGTTACTTAGTCAAACTTACTTTCTTCCAAAAAAAAAATCTCTATATTGACACCTTCATAATCTACTAAAAAATTAGATACTTAATCCAAAATTAAAAAGTGAAAACAAATCAACTTTACTCTTGACTAATTACAAATTGCCACCTTTTCTCTTGCTATGCATAATTTCATAAAACATCTTAAGGGCACAAATCCCTAAACAAGATAAGAGAAAGATTTCATCATCCCTTCTTGACCACAAACCACATCCTATATACTGTATTGACCTAAATCTTAACCTAAATCAATTAGATGTTGGCCCTAAGGACTCTCGAGCTCCAATAGGATAAGGGATCCTAAGAGTTGGATCGAGTTAGGATTAGTCAGTTTGACTGGTGTTAGAAAAGTAGTTCAGAACTACGTCCTGAAGGAAGATGGTTATTTAATTAGTTTCGTTCGCTTATTGGCCAACTCAGTTGGTGTCTAAGGAAAGCAACCAAGGGACCCCACCAACCTTACACTTACTGCCAGTTGAGTAGGCTAGTCTTTTACCTAGGTGCTCAAAGATAACCTTGGCAGTCAGGAGCTGTCTAGATCTAGGTTACCCTTAGATAGGATTGATTACATAACTTGATTACTAACCTACTACCAATATTACCCCTAATTAAAATACTCTTCTCTAACGTCTCTAGATTTAGGACTCCTTAGGCTCCCATCTTTAGAATTCTCTTCTCATCTATCTCTTTTTCCTCTTCTCTTAAAAAAAAATTTATAAAATAACTAAAAATTCTCAAATTTTTTTTTGGACAAGTATATCTGATCGATTAGTGAGAATAGATCCAAACTTTGCATCGATTCAGTAGACCTTAAGCCCACCATGGGTGAACCCGAACATGAACCTCAGTCTTAAAGACCTTTGCTATCCAGTTGGGTCAGCCCAACCCTCATGTATATGACTCACAAACTGATGTCAATTTTAAAATTAAACCTCAGATCATAAACATGCTTCTCAAATTCATCAAAATCAAGGATGCATATATTTTTATGAGAATTTGAGGAAGTATGCGCACGATGCGGCTTCAACAGCTCACTGAGATGCTGTAAAACTTAGGTTGATCAACTTTGCCCTCAAGGATAGTGTCAAAAATGGTTATACAGTCTTCCTAATCAATCCATGCATCATGGGAGGGTTTTGTTAAAGTGTTCTAAAAAAATTTTTCACACCATAAGACTGCCAAATTTAGGAAAAATTAATCAATTTTATCAATTACCTATGAGTCTTTTTGAAAGTACTTTGATCATTTTAAAACCTTTTGAGTCAATGCCCATACCATGGAATAGAAACTTAGAGGCTGTGCCAAATCATTTATGAAGGACTAGATCCAAACTCTAGAACCATGTTAGAATCAATGTGTCAGGTCAATTCATGAAAAAGAACCTATAGAAGCCTGATAATTTCTAGAGGACTTAGCAGAAAAGAGCCTACAATGAGATTACTAGGAAACCCGATAGACACACCTTCAAGAGGGGGTGTATATCAAGTTCAACCTTTCCTAGCTGAAGAGGCTAAATTTGCATCTTTGATCCGTAGGATAGAGGCCCTAGAACTCAAGGACACACCCAAGTGAACCAAGTTGCAACAACTACTTGCAATGGGTGTAATGCCATAGACCACACATGGAAGGATATGTCCTTTCTTGATGGGTCCAGTCGAGAATAAAAGTAGCACAGGTGAACGCAGCCTATCAAAGACCCACAAATGACCCCTACGCACCAACGTACAATTCAGGATGGAGGAATCACCTCAATTTTTTTTGATCACAAGGGTCAAACTCAAATAGACCTACCTTCACTCAACCCAACCCAGACCCACTCAATCATCAAATAACCCCCAAGTTTCAGTAATGATCAAAGGCTTAACTCGCTAGAAAAGAGTCTAAAATCTAGCGAAATCGACTGCTAGCACCAACACTACACTAAACAACTTCATGCAGACCACAGGCCAGCTTTTAACTTCCAACACCAGGCTATTACCTTTAGAGATGCAATTAGGTCAATTAGCCACAGTTGTAAGTGAAAAGAAAAAAGATAAACTATGAGTCAACCGAGGCTAATCCTAGAACTCAGAACAATCAAGACCACAACAAGGAGCCAGATCAACCAATTAAATACAATTCACACTTTAAGATCTGAAAAATAAGTAGACAACATGTCGGTACACTGAAGATCAAGATGACCCATTGTCTAAACCACCTCATGAGCAAGTGATCGATCAGATCGAGTTTAAGGATCCAGATAAGTCTAAGGAGTCAACAAAGATTAACAAACACCCAAGCCACTTGAAGAATCCACATCAGGATTAAGCAATTCGAGACATCACCCACCAATCCTGTAGCTTTTTCCAAATAGACTTAGGTCCAACAAACACTCAGCCCATATGGATCAAATCTTAGAGATATTTAAACAAGTGAAAGTAAATATCCCTCTATTAGATATGATCCAACAAGTTTCACATTCGCCAAATTTCTTCAAAGACCTATGCACAAAGAAGAAGACCACCAATATTTCCAAAAAAGCCTTCTTGGCAGCCAGTGTGAGCTCATATCTGTCGAGCCATATGCCTGTTAAGTACAAAGATCCAAGATCTCCTACAATCTCTGTGTCATTGGAGAACCATCATTGACAGGGCCTTATTAGACTTAGGGGCTAGTGTGAACATCTTACCTTATTCGAGTCTATGAAAAATTGAGGATAGGAGAATTAAAGCCTACAAAAATTACATTGCAATTGACTAGATCGATCATGAGGTCCCCAAAGGAGTTTGGAGGATGTGTTAATCAAGTCAGCAATTTTATTTATCCTGTGGATTTTTGATCCTCGAGACTGAACCAGTGATTAATCCAAAAGGTCACATCCCAGTAATCTTAGGAAGACCATTCTTAGCAACCACCAACGCCCTAATCAATTATCGCAATGGACTCATGAAGCTCTCATTTGAAACATGACTATTGATCTTAATATTTTAATCTTGAAAATAAAAAGGATCAATTCGTTGATGTAAACCTGATCCAGGATGAGATCTATGAGACCATTGACCTAGGAGAAGAAGATTTTGACTGTAATCTCTGATCAGATCAAGAATCTGAAATAGCTTAATAAAATTTTTTCATCTAGTGATCAGAGAGTTCATCCACAATGCAACCACCTGTCGAACCACTTGTAAGATGGATGAACCAATACACAAGCCATCGATTGAGGAAGCACCTAAACTAGAACTCAAAATACTCCCTGAGCATCTCAAATATGCGTATCTAGGTCCATCAGAAATTCTATCCATAATCATCGCATCAGACCTAGATCAAACCAAGAGGAGAAACTTTTAGCTATCCTCAGAGAGAATAAGGAAGCCATAGGCTGGACCATGGCTGACATCAAAGGGATCAGCCCTTCAATTATCCAACATCGAATTTATTTAGGAAAAGCCAAGCCAATAGAGACCCCAAAGAAGACTTAACCCAGCTATGAAGGAGGTAGTGAAGAAAGAGATTCTCAAGTTACTAGACAATAAATTATCTACCCCATTTCAGATAGTTCATGGGTTAGCCCAATTCAAGTAGTGCCTAAAAAGTTGGGTGACAGTGGTCCAAAATGAAGCAAATGAGTTAGTACCGACTAGAGTCCAAACTGGATGGAGAGTTTGTATTGATTACAGAAAATTGAAATGCCACAAGAAAGGACCATTTTTCTCTACCATTCATTGACCAGATGTTGGAAAGTTAGCTGGACATGAGTTCTATTATTTTCTTGATGGATATTCTGGACTATAATCAGATTCCTATAGCACCAGAAGATCAAGAGAAGACCACATTTACCTATCCATTTGAAACTTTTGCCTATAGATATGCCCTTTGGTTTATGTAATGCTCCATCTACTTTCAAAGGTGCATGGTCAGCATCTTTTCTGATATGATCGAGAGATTTCTAAAAATATTCATGGATGATTTTTTCATCTTTGGCTCCACCTTCTTCGAGTGCCTACATCACTTAAGACTGGTCTTAGAAAGGTGTAAGGAGAAATACTTAGTGCTTAATTAGAAAAAATATCAATTCATGTAAAAAGGTGCAGTACTTGGCCATGTTATCTCAAAGAAAAAATTGAAGTGGATAAAGCCAAAGTAGACTTGATTGTAAATCTTCACCATCCAAATCAGTCAAAAAAATTTGCTCATTCTTAGGACATGCTGGCTTCTATAGGAGGTTCATAAAAAATTTTAGCAAAATAGCTCGACCACTGACCAATCTTCTTGCCAAAGATGTCAAATTTGATTTCACTTCGAGTGCCTCGATTCTTTTGAGCATCTTAAAAAGGCACTGACATCCGCACCATCATTCACCCACCGATTGGACTCAACCCTTTGAACTCATGTGTGATGCATCTGATCATGCCATGGAGCCATTTTAGGATAAAGAATTGATAAGCTACCGTGAGTCATTTACTATGCTAGTAGGACCCTTAATGATGCGCAATTTAACTACTCAACACTGAAAAAGAGTTTTGGCTATCATCTTTGCTCTCTTTGCCCTCGAAAAGTTTAGATCTTATTTGGTTGGGTCATATGTCATTGTATATACTGATCACTCAGCCATTAGACATCTCTTAACAAAGAAAGATGCAAAAGCACGTTTGATCGATGGATTTTACTTCTTCAGAAATTTGACTAGAAATCAGGGATAAGAAAAGAACTGAAAATGTAGTGGCTGATCACTGTCCCGATTGACTGATGCACCCTCTAACGAACCATCAATAGAAGAGTCTTTTCCTGATGAACAACTCATGTCGTGACCAAAGAACCATGGTGCTGATATTGTCAATTACTTAGCCACTGGTAGGATTCTCTCTTACTGGACCACTCAGGACAAACACAAATTCTTTGCCCAAGTAAAGTATTTTATTTGGGATGATCCATATCTGTTTAAAAATATCCTGATCAAATCATTAGAAGATGTCCCGACCATGAGATCAAAAGTATTTTATCTTTTTGTCATGACCAACCTGTGGTGGCCACTTTGGATCCAAGAAAACTACCGCAAAAGTTCTCCAATGTGGATTTTATTGCCCAATTTGTTTAAAGACACACATGAGTACTATAAAAGCTACTAGATGTCAACAAGTAGGATGGATCAAAAAAGAGATATGATGCCATTAAATATGATCTTAGTTGTTGAGATTTTTGATGTATGGGGAATCGATTTCATGGGACCACTTTCAAACTTTTGAAATGAATATATCTTAGTGGCTGTCGATTATGTGTCCAAATGGATAGAGGCTATATCGTGTAGATCGAATGATAGCAAAATTATTATCAAACTTCTAAAAAAAAAAATATCTTCTTTCATTTTGGAATCTCTAGAAGCCATTATAAGTGATCAGGGAACATATTTTTGTAATCATCCTCTGCAACCTGGATGAAAAAAATACAAACATCCTCATAAATTGGCCACACCTATCACCCCCAACCAGTGGATAAGTTGAAGTTTCAAATCATCAAATCAAACAAATCCTAGAGAAGACTGTGAGCACCAAATAGAAAAGATGGATCATTGAAGCTAATGGATGCTCTTTGGGCATATCGCACTGCCTTCAAAACCAACTTAGGAATATCTCTTATAGGCTTGTGTTTAGTAAAGCATGTCACTTGCTAGTAAGCTTGAACATAGGGCTATGTGGCGCTATCAAAAAGTTAACATAGATCTAGATGAGGCTGGACAACATAGGAAGCTACAAATTGATGAACTTGAGAAAATCAGAATGAGGCATGACAATGCTAAGATATACAAAGAACGAACTAAGCATTTCATGATCGAGCAATCCTTAGAAAATTATTTTATCTCTGTCAAAAAGTTTTTTGTATAACTCTAGGCTACATTTATTTTCTAAAAACTTAGATCTAGATGGACAGGGCCCTATATAGTAAAAGAATTTTCTCTCATGGGGCTGTAGAGATCAAAAACCAAGCAATGGTGCTACTTTTAAAGTAAATGGATAATGATTAAAATCATTCTTGAATTGCCTACTGAAATTGAGGAGGAGGCCATGGTTCTCCATGAGCCTATTTATTCTGATTGATTCTATATCATGTTCGACTGAAGACTTAAAACTTAGCATTTTTGGAGGCAATCAAATTTTTTTTATTTTATTTTAACTGATCTTTATTTTTTTAAAATAAAGACGCTCTGTGTGGAAGCACCTGTCAATAATTTGGTCTGGCTGAAGATAATAAACTTAGTACTTTTTGGGAGGCAACCCAGTTTAGCTTTTGCTTTTGCTTTCTTTTGTATTTTGTTTAGGTTAATCGAGCTTGCTTCGTATCTTTTGTAAAATTTGAGACAATATTGGCTAAGTTGGGGGAAGAACAATTTTGAAAAGACTTTTGGATCAGGTGATATCTCTCTTTTTCTTTCTCTTTTTATGCACCCTTTCATTTTTTTACTCCATTGAGGATAATGTCGATTAAGTTGGGGAGAGAATAATAAAATTTTTTTAAAGTCTCAAGTAAGTTAGTATTTAGCATTTTAAACCTGATTATACTTAAAATCGAGTTAAACCAAGTATTTTTAAAAAAAAATTGATGTACAGATTAGAGAGTTTGTGAGATATTGAGGGATCAAGTATTAAAAAACTCAATAAAGAGTTAAGTTTAGAACTTAAACAGTTTTTTTGAGTATTTTTAAATTTTTCTACCAACATAAAGAAGAGTTTACTTCCTATGTAACTATATATTTTTATATTAAAAAAAAAAATTTCAAGTACTTCATGCTGAGTAATCGAGCCTCTTTGCCTAAGCAAGTATTGAGTTTCATCAAAAGGTATGAAGCAAAGAAGCTTTGTTGTAAAGCTAGTTTTAACTCGTAGCCTGTTTGATTCGAGCAAGTAGTCGAGGATATTCTATACCTAGTGCCCTAAAGCCATCTGTTTGAAGTCATTGACTGAAAACTCGCTATATGGGTCAAACAGAAAGCTTAAGGGTTAAGACACTCAATAGGTATAATATAAAAAAAAAAAATAATAAAAATAATAATAAGATGAAATAATAATATACTTGTATATGAGGTTAATGATTTAGAGATAAAGGTAGAATAATTTAGAAAAGTTTAAAAAAATTTAGTATTCTTAGTTTAACTCCACATTGATTAGTATTAATACTCAATGACATACCTCACGCTCTACTGAATATCAATAGTCTTTTAAAAATTATTTGATGAAATTAAAATTTTAATTAAAGTACTTAATTCTAAATTCTTTCTTTACTCAAGGATGAGCAAAGTTCAAGTTGGGGGTGTGATAAGTGTATATTTTTATATTTATTGAAGATATTTTGATAATTTATTATGCTAACATCTTCTTAAAAATTAATTTATAAATAAATTAATTTTTTTATAAAAATAAATAATTTTAAAAAATATATAAAATTAGAGTATATTTATGAAAAATAGATGTTGATTTAATTGAGCAATTTAAGCACCAAAATATGAAAATTATTGAAAAATTTAATGCATATTTTTTATTTTTTAGATAAAATTAGACAAAAATAAGCAAAATTCTAAAAAATTAAAATTTATAGCCTTCGGTGCACGATGGATCGGTCGCTCAGTCCACAGATTCAAAGGCGTGGTCCATAAGAACAGGTTTGCGATCCACGATGCGGCTCACTGGCGAGGTGGAAGAAATCTATACGATCTGATGGCTCACATCAATCCCACACCAGATCTAACGACTGACATCATTTTCGACTTTGAATAGGATTTTTGGCACGATCGGATGGTCGAAATCCCATTTGAAGCTCGATCCAACGGCTGGTATTCATGCCGACTATGTTAAAAAAAAAAACAGGCACCGATCAATGATCAAAAATTCATCTGGAGTATGATCAGACGGTTGAGAATATCTTCAACCATCAGAAGGACTTAAACAATATTTTTTTTATCAAATCTGGGCGTCCAAATGCAATCCGATGGCCAGAATTAATTCATACGGATATTATACAAATTTTAAGGTTTTAGGACTCCTTTGCTACCAGAAAAAGGTAAAAAATTTATCTATAAATAGAAGGTCCAAAAATAAGTGTAAAGAGTAAAAAATTATAGAAAAAGTAAGAAAAAAATAGAAAAAAAATCAAGAAGCTTTAGGGATGAAAAATTGGGAGAATATAGAGCTGGAGATCTTGATGCGTGGCAAAATCTCTTCAATCCAGGAATACGATGAAGCTTGTAAATAAATTTTTATTTTTTTTTATATTTAATTTTCATATAATAAAATTATATTTTTATTTTATTTCTTTTTATATTTTTAAAGAATTGATCCAGCCTATACAGTTTATCCCTCTACTGATGTGCTATGATCTCTGGATATGGTACATCCTTAGGAGAGATAGATCGTGTATGTTAGATTAAATCTTATATTTTATAATTAAATTTAGATAGTTTATACTCTGATAGGATGAATTGTACTCTACTGATATAGTCTGTACCCCTTAGAGATAAGCTATACTAATACTTTAATCACAAAAATTAATATTATAATATATATAAAAAATAAATTTAATTTGCATAGTGGATTCAAAATTTTGAGTTATTTTTTTAAATTATTTTTAATAAATTAATTATATTTTTAATTTAATTCTTGCTATTTTGTTTCTTTTTAATCCTTCTACAATCAATTCTCTTTATTTT
This sequence comes from Elaeis guineensis, assembly GCF_000442705.2. Lineage (NCBI taxonomy): Eukaryota > Viridiplantae > Streptophyta > Magnoliopsida > Arecales > Arecaceae > Elaeis > Elaeis guineensis. The sequence continues at coordinate 123,440,611 of NC_025996.2, read as the reverse complement.
TTTTAAAAAAAAGATAATCATCCTAAATCTCTATGAAAATGATCCCGACTCATCCTATCTATATAGTTTGAGTTGATTTTTATTCTTAACCGCCTACGACAGTGATCAAAGCCAAACATAGAAGTTTGTTGGCTACTTTAGGTGGGCGGCAATGCTGGGATTCTCTCCCTAGAGTCTTAGCCATTAGGGATTCTTTTGGCTGATTTATTTTCAAAAAAATTTGGGGCACCTCTTAGGATCTTGTGCCTATAAATATATGGCCAAACCCTATGGGTTTACGACTTCCCACACCCCATATGATTTTCTTTTACTCCTAGGTTGCCACACCCTCTTCCTCTTTCTCTATTCTCCACACCCTAGGGCTCT
>NC_025996.2:123376061-123440145 GCF_000442705.2 Elaeis guineensis | reverse complement strand
TGATTACAAAGCAGATTGAAGGGATACAAATAATTTTAAATTGAAAAAGTCCTTATGCTCTTCAAGGGAAAAATCATAATTTTACTAAAATCCTAATTTGATAGTATCATTTGATAGAACAAATGATTTGTAAACTATTGGTGAAAATTTCATTGTATTTGGACTTATATTTTTGAAGTTATGAAGGTTTGAAGTGCATGAGTCGACTCATGAGTCAACTCATGGCACTATGAGCTGACTGGCACGCAAAAAATTCTCATGGCATGCTGGATTTTTGACTTGGCACGACTTGTGAGTCGACTCATGAGTCGACCCACAAGGCATGAGTCGACTCATGAGTCGACCTCTGCTGATTTGAGCCGAAAAATCCAGAAATCAAGACTGTCTGGTCTGTGCAACAGAAGTCGACTCATGAGTCGACTCCTGTAGCATGAGTCGACTCATGAGTCGACTCCTGCGATGGAAAATGTCAGCAACGGCTATTTTTTTACCCATTTTAATTGCCTTTTATGCTTTCTAAAATTGCTCTAACGGCTCTTTATATGCTTAAATTGTTTTCTCTTGCTTCTAATGTCATAAAATACTTTAAATGGTGAAAGAAATTGCAGATTAAATAGCAGATCAAACGTGAAATCAAAAATGAGAAAAATGAAAGAGAGGATCCAAAATCTGCACGAAAAATCCTGAGATCAACGAAATATCCAAAAAGAAAAAGAGAGAGGATCCACAATATACAAGAGAGATTGTGAAAGAGAAAAGCAAGAGCATTCAAGAGGATCTTTCAAGCCTATTGTTCAACCTTGATCTAGAGATCTTTCAAAGCTTTCAAGAGATCTTCAATCAACAATCAACCTCTTCTCAAGCATTCGTTCAAGCGTTCATCCATCTTGAGAAAATCCAAAAAGGGGTTCTTCATTTGAGTAAAGCTTTTATTGTTATATTCGCTCATTTAAGGAGCTGTTATTGTGTTAATCTGTGCTCTAAATTTTCTTATTATTTGTGAGTTTTGATTCTTGTTTTTGGAGGATTTCCAAAACAAGAAAAGGTTGATCCGAACCTAAAATCGGAGTATTTTGGGTTTACTTGTACCCGGGAAATAAGTGATCTAGCTTGGGATAGCTAGTGTCAGAATTTCGACGTTTTGTATTCAGGTTGAATACAAGTATAGTGGATTGAAATTCCCAAGTAGGAGCTTGGGGAGTGGATGTAGGTGCAGGGTTGGCACCGAACCACTATAAATCCTTGTGTTTGTGATGTGCTTTATCGCTTCACTTTATTTCTTTATTATATCCTTCCATTCCTATTTTAGGTATTTAATATTGAATTAAAATCTTTGTCTTGTTCATCATAAGTAATTAATCAATTCTAAAATTTTTAGAAACCCAATTCACCCCCCCCTCTTGGGTTGCATAGCTGGGCAACAAATGGTATCAGAGCCGGTGCTCTAGCCCTTCTTTGATCTAACAATCAAAGAGCCAAAGATCTATGGCAACCCATGTCGGTACTTCTCTAGCCGAGGGGCAATCTACAAACCGACCTCCACTTTTCAATGGATCTAATTACACCTATTGGAAAGCTCGGATGAAGATATTCATACAAGCACTCGACTATGATATGTGGAGTATCATAGTGAACGGTCCTCACACACCCACCAAGATTATAGATGGTGAGGAGTCAACCAAACCCGAAAAAGAATGGGATGAGGTTGACAAGAAATTGGCACAATTAAATGCCAAAGCCATGAATGTCCTTTATTGTGCACTAGATGCAAGTGAATTTAATCGCATTTCTACTTGTGCATCTGCTAAAGAAATATGGGATAGGTTAGAAGTAACCCATGAGGGAACAAATCAAGTAAAAGAGTCTAAAATAAACATGCTTGTACATAAATATGAATTGTTCAAATAGAGCATGATGAGTCCATAACTGCTATGTTTACTCGTTTTACTGATATAATCAATGGTTTAAAGAGTCTTGGCAAATCTTATACTAACAGTGAACTTGTAAGGAAGATTCTCAGGTCACTGCCAAGAACTTGGGAAGCCAAGGTGACTGCCATCCAAGAAGCAAAGGACTTGAACACTCTACCTCTAGAAGAGCTTCTTGGATCCTTGATGACTCATGAACTTAGCATGAAGCAACATCAAGAGGATGAAGTCAAAAAGAAAAGAACCATTGCCCTCAAATCCACAACTTCGCCTGATTATGAAACGGATGACTCTGAAGATGAAGAACAGGATGAAGAGATGGCACTCATCACCCGAAAATTTAAGAAGTTTCTAAGAAAAAGGAAACAGGGGATGAGAAAGAAATTCACAAAAGGGGATCAAAGAAAAGAAAAGGAGAAAGATCAACCCCTTATATGCTACAAGTGCAAGAAGCCGGGACATTTCAGATCCGAATGTCCACAACTGAAGAAAGGTCCAAAAAGTTCAAAAGAAGGCAATGATGGCGACTTGGAGTGCGAGTGATGATTCAAGCTCCGACGAGGAAACCTCAACAGAACAAGCCAACCTGTGCCTGATGGCACACGAAAATGAGGTAACTTCTGAATCCACTAGTGAATTTACATTTGAAGAATTGCATGAAGCATTCTATGATTCAATTGATGAATTAAAGAAACTAGGGAAGAAAAACAAAGAACTGAAATTGAAAAATCAGTCCTTAGTGAAACAAGCTGAAAACCTGTCAATTAAAAAATTCACCTTGATTCAAGAAAATCAAAACTTAAAGGATGAAATTAACAAGCTGAAATCTATAGTAGATAAGTTCACCTTAAGTTCAAACAAACTAAATATGATTCTTGATAATCAGAAAGCTATATATGATAAGGCTGGACTTGGCTATAAACCCCTGAAGAAACAAAAATTTCTGAAGGATATTTATGTAAACTATTCAAATAACAAGTCTATAAATATTACTTGTTTCAACTGTGGTAGGATAGGACATAAATCATACACATGTCTTATTAACAAATATGCAAACACAAAGAAAATATGGATTCCAAAAGGAACCATTCTGACTAACCTGAAAGGACCCAAGAAAGCTTGGGTACCTAAGACAGAAACTTGACCTTTGCTTGCAGGTGTGTCTAGCATCCCAAGAAGGAAACAGGAAATGGTATCTTGACAGCGGATGCTCGAGACACATGACTGGTGATGAATCATAATTCATCACGCTTGATGCTAAGGATGGAGGGATGGTCATCTTTGGAGATAATGGTAAAGGAAAGATCATCGGGATAGGTAACATTGGTATCACTCCCTCCAAATACATTGAGAATATTTTACTAGTTAAAGGTTTAAAGCATAACTTACTTAGCATTAGTCAATTCTGTGATAAAGGGTATAAAGTAGTTTCTGAATCATCTGTTTGCATTGTGACTAGTCCTATTAACGATGGCAATAAATTTATAGGACATAGGCATGGCAATATTTATATGATAGATTTGAATGACTTAGCCAAATTAGACATGCAATGCCTAGTATCCTTGAATGCTAAAATCAATGAGACTAGTTGGCTGTGGCATCGTAGACTTGCACATATCAGCATGCATTCTCTTTCAAAATTAATTAAGAAATATTTAGTTCTCGGTTTGCCAAAATTGAATTTTGAAAAGGATAGAATTTGTGATGCATGCCAATTAGGTAAACAAAATAGAGTATCATTTAAATCCAAAAATACTGTTTCAACTTCTAGACCATTAGAGCTCTTACATATGGACTTATTTGGACCAACAAGAACCACCAGTCTAGGAGGAAAATGATATGGCTTTGTAATTATAGATGATTACTCTCGTTTTACTTGGGTTTTCTTTTTGGCTCACAAAAATGAAACTTTTCATATTTTCACTAAATTTCATCGAAAAGTCTCTAATGAAAAAGATTTTTCAATTCAAAATATTAGAAGTGATCATGGAACTGAATTTGAAAATCAAGATTTTGAAAATTTTTGTGATGAAAATGGAATTGGCCATAACTTCTCTGCTCCTAGGACACCCCAACAAAATGGGGTAGTTGAAAAGAAAAACAGAACCTTAGAAGAAATGGCCCGTACCATATTGTATGAAAGCAACCTTCCAAGATATTTTTGGGCGGAAGCAATTAACACAGCATGTTACATTTTAAATCGTGCTTTAATTAGACAATTTTTAAAGAAAACCCCCTATGAACTTTGGAAAGGAAGAAAACCAAATATTGCATATTTTCATGTTTTTGGTTGCCGATGTTTTGTATTAAATAATGGCAAAGAAAAACTTGGTAAATTTGATGCAAAATCAGATGAAGCAATCTTTCTAGGTTACTCCTCTACTAGTAAAGCATTTAGAGTTTTCAACAAAAGAACTTTAGTAGTTGAGGAGTCCATACATGTTGTTTTTGATGAATCTAACGATCTTCCTTCAAGGAAGAATGAGGGTGTTGATGATGCAGATCCACTAATAGAAGGTATGAAGGAGATCACTCTGAAAGATTCAGCAACTCCAAAAGACAAGGATCAAGAAGACGAACAAAATGAAAGAGGTGAAGAAATTCAAGAACAACCTCAAGGTACAAATGACCTACCCAAGGAATGGAGGTATGTTCACAACCACCCTAAGGAGTTAATTATTGGTGACCCTATGCATGGGGTAAAAACCCGTTCTTCACTAAGAGATGCAGTTAATCATTGTGCTTTTGTATCTCATCTTGAACTTAAAACTTTTGAAGAAGCTGAAAATGATCATAATTGGATTAATGCTATGCAAGAGGAACTTAATCAATTTGAAAGAAATAATGTTTGGACCTTAGTATCAAGTCCTAAAGATTATTCAATAATTGGCACAAAATGGGTCTTTAGAAACAAATTAGATGAGCATAGAAATGTAATTAGAAATAAAGCAAGACTGGTTGCTAAGGGATATAATCAAGAAGAAGGAATTAATTTTGATGAAACCTTTGCACCTGTTGCTAGATTAGAAGCTATTAGACTTCTACTTGCATATGCTTGCTTTATGAAATTCAAATTATTTCAAATGGATGTTAAAAGTGTATTTTTAAATGGATATATCTCTGAAGAAGTATATGTAGAACAACCATCCGGATTTGAAAATCATGCTTTTCCTAATCATGTCTTTAGATTAAATAAAGCTTTATATGGATTAAAACAAGCACCTAGAGCATGGTATGAAAGGCTAAGCAAATTTCTAATGAATAATGGTTTTTCAAGATACAACCCTATTTATTAAAAGAAATCAAAATGATATGCTAATTATACAAATTTATGTTGATGACAGAATTTTGGGTCTACTAATGAATCCCTTTGTCAAGACTTTGCTAAGCTTATGCAGGGGGAGTTCGAGATGAGCATGATGGGAGAACTCACCTTCTTTCTCGGACTCCAAATCAAACAATCAAAAGAGGGAATCTCCATCACCCAAAGCAAGTACACCAAGGAACTACTCAAAAGATTTGGAATGGAGAACTGCAAACCAATTGGCACACCAATGAGTCCCTCATGTAAGCTTGACAAGGATGATGAAGGTAAATGTGTAGACTTAAAATACTATAGAGGTATGATTGGCTCATTATTATATTTAACTGCAAGTAGGCCTGATATCATGTTTAGTGTTTGCTTATGTGCTAGATATCAATCTAATCCTAAAGAATCTCATTTGAATGCTGTTAAAAGAATCCTTAGATACTTAAATGGTACACAAACTCTAGGGTTATGGTACTCTAAGGACTCACAAATTAATTTATTAGGATATTCAGATGCTGATTTTGCTGGATGTAAATTAGATAGAAAAAGCACAAGTAGAACTTGCCAATTTTTTGGAGTTAACCTAATCTCATGGTTTAGCAAGAAACAAAATTCGGTGGCACTGTCTACGGCTGAGGCCGAATACATTGCAGCCGGAAGTTGTTGTGCTCAAATCTTATGGATTAAGCAACAACTCGAAGATTTTGGAATAAAACTTAATGAAACACCAATAAGATGTGACAACACAAGTGCCATAAATCTATCTAAAAATCTAATTCAACACTCAAGATCTAAACATATTGAAATAAGACATCATTTTATAAGAGAACATGTTCCAAACAAAAATATAATTCTTGAATATGTTTGCACTGAAAATCAATTAGCTGATATCTTTACAAAGGCCCTTAGTGAGGATAGATTCTGTGAAATTAGGAGAAATCTAGGAATTCTAGTTCCATTTGCCTAAAATTTCTCAATTTCCAAAGAATTGATTAGAGAGCTCAATTTTCAACATCTATCCTGGTCCCAAAAGCTCAAATTTATCATTCTAAAAACTTATCATTGAGCAAAATTCCTTCACTCAAAATTTCAAATTTTTTTAGAATTTATTCACATTTTTCCTGATTTTCTGAACTTCATGAGTCGACCCCCATGAGTCGACTCAATGGCAAACTTGTAAATCCCACCAACTTTCAACGGGTTCATTGTTTTTATACTGAAACCCTGTTCGTGAGACGACTCATCTTCCCATCGTTCTTCTTCCAAAAGCCGTCTTCTCCAACTCTTCTTGCTCCAAATCCAAGGATTAATTTTGAGGCAATTCTCCCTCCTCCTCTCCACCAAAAATCGCCTCCTTGAAAAGGATTTTCTGTGCTTTCTCGCATTGCTTGGCGCGGTTGGAACGTGCCCTAGCACTTTACCGATCTTCACAAATCCACTTCTTTTCTCCACCAAAATTCCTCTTCTCTCTTGTGATTTCTCCTCCACCCAATTCAAGTCCCCTTGCCTGCTACTATAGTGGATATGGCTCCAAAGATGAAACTTCCCCAAAGAAGAAAATCAATCCGTGAGCCTGAAGAAATTGTCAGAAAGAAAAGGCAAGCTGGTCAGTCTTCCAGTGCTCCCACTCCAGTTTTAGTACCTGCTCAAGGTCCCTCTCAATCCCTCCTAAGCCCCAGTAAGAATCCTCTTTCCGATAGAAAAGTAGAAACCGAGAAAAATATAAATTTTTGGTTCTTTGAGGAAGAAGGATTTACTTTTGCTACCAAAATTAAAAACCAAGGATGGGAACTCTATTGCTCTCTTAAGGAAGTCACCTATGTTGACCTTGTTAGAGAATTCTACCAAAACCTACTTTATGGAAGTGGGTCAGTGACTTCAACTGTAAAGGGAATTGATATCTGCCTGGATTCTAGGATATTGGGAGAAATACTTCAGTTGCCTAGTGAAGGATATTCATATATGGAACTCCCAATTAAAGAAGAAGGGATCAGAATTATTTTAGGAGAAACTTATTCAGGAAATTTAAACAAATTGGAAGCAAAGATTTTGTCCATTGAGATGAGGGTCCTGCATCAGATGGTAACAAAGCTCTTCTTTCCTAGGAGTGGTAGACATGACTTACTTTCCAGCAGAGATGTATGTGTCATGTTTCATGTCATCACTCAGACCCCCCTGAACCTCCCTGCACTTATGATAGAGGCCATGAGAGAAACTTTGAATAGATCCAAGGCACACTTGCCTTATGGTATGGCCCTTACTAGAGTATTCAGGAGGTTTGGAGTTAGTTGTGAGGGGGAAGCTGCTACTAAGCTCTCTCATATGGACACTTTCAACCAACACACCCTGCACCGAATGGGATTTGCAAAGACTGATGGTGGTTGGATCAAGGGATCTGAGGAGAGAGTTGAGGAAAGAACTGAAGAGAGAACTGAAGATAGAGCTGAAGTCAGAACTGAAGGCAGAGTAGAAGAAGAAGGTCCATCATCTCCTGTCCATGACCTCAGGGCAGCATCACCACATATCCAGTTCATTCCTGATACTGAGGCTGGCCCTTCAGAGTTTACTAGGATGCCCACACCAGTGTATCAGCCAGAGAGCAGAGCACCTCATTCAGAGTTCAGACTGGCTGACGATCAGATCGAGCATATATCACAGCGTGTGGCTTCTTTGCTGTCTAGCCAGTGGAGTAGTACTTCTTTTGCACCTGGAGCCACCTCTTCTGATCAGACCATTACTCCCCACATCTCCACTGTGTTTCAGATGATTTCAGATCAGTCCATCAGGATCCAGCAGCTTGAGGACACAGTCTGGAGACTTACTGGCAGAGTTCTTGACTTGCAGGGGCAAGTCCTTGCTTTGGCCCATCCCAAACCACAGGAGTCAATCATTGAGGTCACAGACCTCACTGCAGAGGCTGGTAGGCTCAGAGGAGCACTAGAGGGTGGATATAAGTTACTGAGGAAAGAGATCCGAGGATTGAGTGAGCATACTACCACTCAGTTCACTGCTCTACTTCAATCTGTTTCCAGAGCACTGAACGTACTTGATTCTATCAGACTCACCCTTTCTGTTCAGTCCTTAGCATCTCAGCGTACTCAGCCACCCAGTTCATCTCATTCTCCTGCTCGTGCCAGAGGTAGACGGGGTAGAGGACGTACTTCTGCTAGAGATCCATCAGCTTCTCATACCATATCTGATGACTCCGATCCATGACTTATCTTGATCTTTACTAGATCCTAGGTGTTAGTGTCTTGTTCTAGGATCTATACCTTGGGGCCATGTATTGACAATTAGCTGGTTGAATTTTATTTTTAAACTATGTATTGAAACAATTATGTTTTTAATGGAATCATTTTTCACTTATATTTCTACCTTTTGTAATGATATTGATCATATTTTGGTTATATATATTCTTCTTGTGGAAAAATTGTCTTCTCTTTTGACAATTCTCTTTGTTTGCTGTTGATAATTGCTATATTAAGGGGGAGCAAACTTCTATGATAAACTCTAAAAGGAGAGAAATTAAAGAATATTTAAAAAAAAAAAAAAAGGAACAGTTAACCATATTTGATGATGTCAAAAAGGGGGAAAAATTAAACAAAACAAAATTGGAGATATTAAACAAAAATTGGAGATATTAAACAAAAATTGGATATATTAAACAAAAATTGGAGAAATTAAACAAAAATTTGAGAAATTAAATATTTGGAGAAATTAAACAAAAATTTGAGAAATTAAATAAAATTTGAGAAATTAAACAAAAATGGTATTTTGAGAAATTAAACAAAAATTTGAGAAATTTGATATCAGACAGAAATTAAACAAAAAGCCATCCATCAAAAGCAAAATCATAAGTACAATGCAAATAAGTAATTTTTTATATGCTCTGATATATTTCAAAATTCAAACTTGCTCTGATATATCTTTTGAAATTTACCTTGATACATCTTAAGAAATTTGATTTACTCTGATACACCCTAAAATTTCTTTTAACTTGCTCTGATACATGATAAAATTTAATCTGATACAGTGTGAAAGTTTCTCTGATATTTGCTCTGATACAGTGTGAAATTTTCTCTGATATATTATAACATTTACTCTGATACATTGTAAAATCTTTTCGGATAACATTGTAAAAATTATTGTTCTTGCTCTGATATATTGCAAAATTTATTTCTTTTCTCTTGCTCTGATATATCTTAAGCTCAAAATGAGTTAATACACTTAAGCTCAAAATCAACTTTTAAACATACTTTGGCACACATAATTTTTTAAGCACATAAGTATTTTTTTTGCTCTGATGCTAAAACTAAAATCAAATGAGAATGGAATTTTCAAAATAGAGCTCAATCTGATAACAAAAATAAGTTTTTTGCTCTAACACCAAAATCACATAATCAAATGAGCATATCTTCAAATCCTTAAGCAAATGGATAAATTATTTTTGTATATGACCATTTATATTACATGCCAAAAGAATCATACTCTTTTCAAGCATATACACCTATAATGGATTCTTTTGAAATTAATGCATTAACATAAATATTTTTGTTCAAGTATTTTGTCATCATCAAAAAGGGGGAGATTGTTGCTCCTAGATTGATTTTGATGATTACAAAGTAGATTGAAGGGATACAAATAATTTTAAATTGAAAAAGTCCTTATGCTCTTCAAGGGTAAAATCGTAATTTTACTAAAATCCTGATTTGATAGTATCATTTGATAGAACAAATGATTTGTAAACTATTGGTAGAAATTTCATTGTATTTGGACTTATATTTTTGAAGTTATGAAGGTTTGAAGTGCATGAGTCGACTCATGAGTCAACTCATGGCACTATGAGCTGACTGGCACGCAAAAAATTCTCATGGCACGTTGGATTTTTGACTTGGCACGACCTGTGAGTCGACTCATGAGTCGACCCACAAGGCATGAGTCGACTCATGAGTCGACCTCTGCTGATTTGAGCCGAAAAATCCAGAAATCAAGACTGTCTGGTCTGTGCAACAGAAGTCGACTCATGAGTCGACTCCTGTAGCATGAGTCGACTCATGAGTCGACTCCTGCGATGGAAAATGTCAGCAACGGCTATTTTTTTGCCCATTTTAATTGCCTTTTATGCTTCCTAAAATTGCTCTAACGGCTCTTTATATGCCTAAATTGTTTTCTCTTGCTTCTAATGTCATAAAATACTTTAAATGGTGAAAGAAATTGCAGATTAAATAGCAGATCAAACGTGAAATCAAAAATAAGAAAAATAAAAGAGAGGATCCAAAATCTGCACAAAAAATCCTGAGATCAACGAAATATCCAAAAAGAAAAAGAGAGAGGATCCACAATATACAAGAGAGATTGTGAAAGAGAAAAGCAAGAGCATTCAAGAGGATCATTCAAGCCTATTGTTCAACCTTGATCTAGAGATCTTTCAAAGCTTTCAAGAGATCTTCAATCAACAATCAACCTCTTCTCAAGCATTCGTTCAAGCATTCATCCATCTTGAGAAAATCCGAAAAGGGGTTCTTCATTTGAGTAAAGCTTTTATTGTTATATTCGCTCATTTAAGGAGCTGTTATTGTGTTAATCTGTGCTCTAAATTTTTTTATTATTTGTGAGTTTTGGTTCTTGTTTTTGGAGGATTTCCAAAACAAGAAAAGGTTGATCCGAACCTGAAATCGGAGTATTTTGGGTTTACTTGTACCCGGGAAACAAGTGATCTAGCTTGGGATAGCTAGTGTCGGAATTTCCGATGTTTTATATTCAGGTTGAATACAAGTATAGTGGATTGAAATTCCCAAGTAGGAGCTTGGGGAGTGGATGTAGGTGCAGGGTTGGCACCGAACCACTATAAATCCTTGTGTTTGTGGTGTGCTTTATCGCTTCACTTTATTTCTTTATTATATCCTTCCATTCCTGTTTTAGGTATTTAATATTGAATTAAAATCTTTGTCTTGTTCATCATAAGTAATTAATCAATTCTAAAATTTTTAGAAACCCAATTCACCCCCCCCTCTTGGGTTGCATAGCTGGGCAACAATCTTCTTCTCAAGCGTTCATTCAACTCTTCATCCACCTTGAGAAAATCTAAAAAGGGGATTCTTCATTTGAGTAAAGTATTTTTATTGTTATATTCGCTCATTTAAGGAGCTATTCTTGTACTTATTTATGCTCTAAACTGTCTTACTCTTTGTGAGTAATTGTTCTTGTTTTTGGAGGGTTTCCAAAATAAGGAAAGGTTGATCCGAACCTGAAATCGGAGTGTTTTGGGTTGGCTTGTACCCGAAAAACAAGTGGACTAGCTTGGGATAGCTAGTGTCGAAGTTTCCGACGATTTGTATTCAGGTTGAATACAAGTATAGTGGATTGAAATTCTCAAGTAGGAGCTTGAAAAGTGGATGTAGGTGCAAGGTTGGCACCGAACCACTATAAATCCTTGTGTTTGTGGTGTGCTTTATTGTTTCTCTTTATTTCTTTATTATATCCTTGCATTCTTGCTTTAGGTAATTAATCTTGAATTAAAGTCTTTCTTCTCAATTCATCATAAGTAATTAGTTAAGCTTAAAATTTTTAAAAACCCAATTCACCCCCCCCTCTTGGGTTGCATAGCTGGGCAACATCCTCTACCACTTCATCCTCTGTCACTACCACCTCCAGTCATTGTCAAAGCTGAGTCACCACCTGAACTAGAAGCTCGATTCTCCCATCTGAGAATCTCATTTTGGAGAAGTATAAAAGTGATCTCATCTATCTTGATGGTACTCTTTTTTATAAGAAAAGCAGTCACGAAAGACTCAAAAGAAGGAGGAAGCGATGAAAGAAAGACCAATATCCTAGTTTTTTCCTTAACCTTCTCACCAACATTGAGGAGATCAGTGAAGATCTTCTGAAAATTACTGAGATGTTCTTACATGCTCTGTCCCTCACTCATTTGCAACTGATAGAACTACTTTCAGAGGAGGAGAGCATTGGTGAGTGACTTTGCCATATATATCTCTTCGAACTTCATCCACATGGCCATCGAAGAAATCTCTCTAAGCACATAGATCACTACATTATCTGCTAAGTATAAGTGGATGGTACTCATTACCTATATCTAGAGCTGCTTCCAACTCTTTTCCATGGTACTTGACTTTTTCTTGCACAAGAGAGTATCAATCAACCCTTGTTGGATGAGCACATCCTTCATCCTCACTTTTCATAGGAAGAAATTACTTTTTTCATCATGTAGGTTGATCTCTACCTTGATTGAGCCTGGGTTCTCTATATTCTTCAATCTTGATTAACACCACCATAACCTAGATAACTACATACTCTGATACTGTTGGATGTATGCCCTAGAAGTCAATCTTAGCTAACACATATTATATCTCTAGGACATGATTTTATACTTATTAGGTAGTTATATTACCATTCATATTTATGTAACCATGAATCATCCAAGAGATTAACAAGATAATGACATATATTCTCAAAGAGTTGAGAAATTGAAATATGTGTCATTAATGGTTAATTTCTAAATTACTCGAGATCATAGGATCATCATAGGGATGGTAATTGATCCAGATAGATCAGTGCACGGATCACTTTCTTCGGATAGATAGATCTTGAGTCTGTAGTGTAGAGACACTGGAGCGAGAGTGCAGGTGATTATTAGAGAAACAACTAGCATTGAGCGTGACTAACACAAGAAGTCACATGAATATCTGCTCACTCGTTAGTGACTTTCTCAATGCTGTAGTTGTATGACTGGTCCTTTGACTTGAGATGGTACTACTGCTCGCAGTGAGGCTACTGAAGTTTGACTGACATATCAATATAGATCTCAATGAGCCATTGTAGTAGATGTTGGCGACAGTTGATCCACTGTAGGAGTAGGGTGTGCATTAAGATGGAATTTATCGATCCTAGTAGAAGAGAGTAGTCCTATAAAATTTAAGAGGCTAAGTCCTTAAGTCTATGACCATAGTAGTGTGATTAATAGAAAAATATTTTCATGAGAATTACATATAGACTCGAGCTGATTGAATCTATCATATGACCGATGTTGAGGTTTGATGATTTATCCATGATCTGCCATCTGATCGGGACTCACGATAGAGGGACTATATCATGCATCAACTGTACCTAAAGATTCATCTTTTATTCTACTGGATTGCTACTACATATTTCTAGGTATCACTGATAGATTGTGAGACTCATGAGAATCATCTTGATGATCAATGATCCTTGGTGGGTAAAATTAAAATTATTCCAATCCATTGAAAAGAGTTTCAATGATATTATTATCGGAATCACAATATATCTCACTACCAGACAGAATAGAACCTATGGGATCACATACAAAAGAGATTTTTGACTAATCAGATGGTTAAATTATAATTATGAATTATAATAAAATTTTATTATCAATTTGACTGATGATTAATCCAATACAAATGTTACATTATGTAACTTACTAAAGAGTTAGTGAGTTATAGGAGGATTAATTAGCAATAGACTTGCTAATTAGCTCAATTTGATTGAGCAATAAGGTTTGCATCAAGTCTAATTTAATTAAATTTAATTTGACTCAATATGGATTTGATTTGATCAATCCTAATAGGATTATAAGATAACCCAAAAAGATTGGAAGATTAGTCCCAATTGAATTAGGATTTGGATTTGACTCAATTTCTAATTAGACTAGTATCTAAACATGAATATAAGAATTACTATTTGGACAAAAACTTTTTATATTCATGGATACACCAAATCTTAATTGGATTAAGATTAAAATTGAGTTTGACTCAAGTACCAAGAAAGAATCCAATAGGACTAGGACTCCTCCAATTAGAAAATATAAAATCTAAATAGATTGGGCTCCAAATTAGATTTAGATTTCCATCTATCTGAGTCTAATATGTTCCTAATTTTATTAGAATTAATTGGTATTTTATTTGATATAAAATAGCCACCTGATCTAAGAGTCCCATGAAGACTAAACTTCGTCCCTTCATGTGCCAAATTCAAACCCACGCTAACTTGATTTATGCACCATAAAAATCCCATGCCCCTACTAGTTTTTCATGCAATCTTTCCTCCCATTTTAGCATGTAAGAAGGAGCATAAAACCCCCTTTCTTTTGTGTAAAATCTGGGCACACAAAGATAAGAGTGGGTGGCACAAAATAATGTAGAGTCCTAGGTGTTTTGGACTCTTGAATCCTATCCAAAGTATGACTCTCTATTGGCCTATTTAAACCACCAGCATATGGGATGGTTTAGGTGCGATTATCATTAGGTTTTCATATCCTAAAGGAGAGGAGTTAGCATGGGGAAAAGCAAGGAGAGAGGGTGCGGCATCATGGGTCCATGGCATGAGGTTTGTTTTGCTTTGATCCTTTCTTTCTTATACAACCAATTGTTGGTTGTTTGGACATCCTCTTCTCCATCTCTTGTCCATGTTTAGACATGGATGTCTCTTCTTTTCTTTATCCAAAAGTTGGACAAAATTTTTATATCTTTATTGTAGAGATTTGGTGTATGAATTTTAAGAAAAAAAGAGAAGAAATGGTTCTTCTCATGATCTCTAGCATAGAGATCAAGATCCTCCTACATCTTTTTGTTCTTTAAGAATATCTTGAGAAAAAAAAATTTTAATTATCAATATATAATCTCTACAAGGGAGCTAGCACCTCGGTGAGATCAAAAGACTTCTGATCAGATCAGGATCTCGTGTGGATATCCGTAGAGGTCGGACGCTTGTGCGGTTACAAAAAATCTTCGAAAGATATCCATGATCATTAGTTCGTATTGAAGATTGATCCATATCCAGATATATTTTATATTTATTTTTTTCTATTTGATTTCTATATCTGAATCTTATCTCACATATAATGATCCTGTTTATAGTTTGAAGATTTGATCTTATGCATGCTTAGATTAAATTAGATTTAATCTGAAAAATTTTAAAATTTTACTTCGTATGTGTTTTGAAAAATTATGCATGCATGAAATCATAAAACTTCAACAGATACCACTTATTAGAAGGATCCCTCATGAGTGCAGAATATGGATATCCTGCCCAAGATCGTAAATACTAATGATGATATTCATACCATAGGAAGAAAGAAGAAAAGAGATGTACAAAAGATACAATCAAATATATGGATCAGCTCAAGGCTTACCGTCATGGAGCATGCAAGCTTTACTATGAGAAAAAAATAAATACAAGAAGAGATCATACCCTCTCAACCCTGTATATCAATTTTTCTCTCATCAAGAAGCTCTCAACTCTCAAAAATCTCTCTCTAAAACTCTTAAGAAGACTCTCTGACCGCCTATCAAGATCCTCAGCCCCTCCCTATGCTCCACAGCCATCAAGCCCCTTAAAAAAGCCCTAAAATCAACTCTTGTTAGGACTCCAAACCCTTTTGGCCACCGATCATCCGCATGCACTTGTGGTTGCTCGATCGCGCACACCCACATGTGGACCGCATGAATGGACCACGCACCCATGCATGGGTTGTGACTCCTACCCTCCTAGATGATGCAATGGATCGCACAGTAGATCGCACATCTCCTGGGCCACATGATGCAGACCTGTGCACCGTAGGCCTACATGCCACAAGCCACGCACCTGCGGGCTTGCAGGTCTGCATGCCTATAGACCACATTCCTATGGGCCTACACCAATGGCTTCTCCATCTTGTGCTTCACTGCTGTAGATTTCACTATTATGGATCGAATTCGAGGCACCAAAATCCAACACATGCCACCTCAACATGCCCAAAGATGAAGTATTAATGAGATAATTGGGGGTGCTCAGGATGGAGCCTCTACTAATCAAGTGATTGAGGCACCATTAAGTCAAGAACATCAAAATGTCACCCCTGGTATTCGCAAGGAATTAAGTGAGGGCTGGTCTGTTAATAGCAAATCAACCAATTGTGGGTCAGCTAAAGGTCATGCATGGAAATATTTTTGGAAATGAAGCATGAGTTTTTGAATTAATTGGGGAGGTGGTGGGATTGGTACATCAACAGAGGTAGAAACCTTAGCAGCCTCCACACCCAAAGCAACTTGATGCTGGTGGTCCAACTAAGCATAGGAGGGGTATATCAGAATTCAAAAAAATTGCTCCTCCGACATTTAAAGGTTCTAAAAATCCTTATGAGGTCGAGGCTTAGATAGATGAGATGGAGAAAGTCTTTAGGGCAATGAAATATACTAATGAGGAAAAGGTCAGATTTTCCACTTATATACTTCAAGATAAAGCCCATTGGTGGAAGTCTGTCGAGCGCACATTGTCAAATGATCATAAGCTAGTTACCTAGAAATGGTTCCGCACTGATTTCTAGTCTATGTATTTCTCTTCTAGCCAATTAAGGGAGTTAGAGAGAGATTTTCTTCATCTATCTCAGGGTAACATGACTATGGACGAATATAAGGCTAAGTTTGATAAATTATCCTGATTCACTCCCACCCTAGTCATGGACGCTGCATCTAGGATGAGGAGGTTTGAAGAGGGGTTGAAGCCATATATACATGGAGGCCTAGCTGCAGTACACTCAAGAAACTATGATGATCTAGTTGATAGGGCGAAGAATATGGAGATTATCTAGAAGAAAACCTATGATGCTATGGGAGGCAAGCAAAAGAAGAGGACTAGAGATACAAATGCTCCAAATTTTGGTGGGTCTACAAAATCTCATGCTAAGTCTTGGCATTTAGGGAAGCAAGGATCTCATAAAAAAATAACTCAGCAAGACAAGGCTAGTGCAAAGCATGTGGTGGTGTTCATAAGATTGAAAATTATAGGCATACAACTGGAGCTTATTTCAAATGTAGCGAGCAAGGCCATAAGATAGCTGAGTGCCCTTAATTCTTCAAGAATCCCAATCAATTCATAAACCTCAGACTATGAGGACCCAGGTGGTGCAAGCTCCTATCCTTCCAACCCCTACTGCTCCAACTCAACTAATTCAGGGTTTATCTTTAGGGCAACAAAAGGATGGAAAACTAGACGCTTAGGCCACATTTATGCATCGACTCAGTAGGATGCTCAGTGTCCAACACTATGGTATCAGGTATATTATTACTCACATCTGTTTATGCTCATGTGTTATTTGATTCTAGTGCTACACATTCTTTTGTGTCTTCTATATTTGTGCAAAAGCATAACATGCCCTATGTATTGTTGGAGTCTGATTTATATGTTAACACCCCTATCAAGGGTGAGATGATCTCCAATCATATCTGCAAGTCTTGTTTAATTTAGATAGAGGTAGAGAATTGACTGGAGATTTGATAGTCATTGATATCCATGATTTCGATATAATTTTGGATATAGATTGGTTGGCATCACATTTTGTACTATTTATTGTCAGGAGAAATGGATGAATTTTCAAATTCCTAATGATACAAATTTTAGTTTTATTGATAGTAGTGCCTACACTTTCCCTCGAGTTATTTCTACTCTACAAATTTTATGGCTACTCAGGAAGGGGTGTATGCCACAGTGTCTAATGCTAGACAAAAGGATCAAAAACTTGAAGATATTTATGTGGTAAATGAATATCCTAATATCTTTCCAGAAGATCTTCCTAGGTTGCCTCCAGATAAGAAAGTTGAGTTTGCGATCAAGTTGATTTTCGATACAGCACCAATCTCCAAAGCTCCATCTAAAATGGCTCCTGTTGAAATGAAAGAATTAAAGGAGCAATTGCAGGATCTTCTTGATAAAGGCTTCATTAGGCCTAGCATTTACCCATGGGGAGCTCCAGTATTATTTATAAATAAGGATGGTAGTATAAGGTTATGTATTGATTATTGAGAGATAAACAAAGTGATAGTAAAGAATAAATATATGCTACTTAGGATCGATGATCTTTTTGATCAGTTAAAGGGTGCTCAGGTATTCTCCAAGATTGATCTTTGTTTCGAATACCATCAATTGAAGATAAAAGCTGAGGATGTGCCCAAGTAGTTTTTATGGAAGTGATGAATAGAGTATTGAAGTCCTTTTTAGATAAGTTTGTAGTTGTCTTCATTGATGATATTGTGATTTACTCTAGAAAAGCCAAGCCGAGCATGAGCAACACTTAAGACTCATTCTAGAAACTCTAAGATAGAAGCAGTTATATGGTAAATTAAAGAAAGTGAGTTTTGGTTGAACAATGTAATATTCTTGGGGCATGTAGTGTCTAAAGAAGGTATTTATGTAGATCCAAAGAAGCTAGAGCTGTGGTGAACTAGAACAAGCCAAACAACATCTCTGAGATTCATAGTTTTTTGGGGTTAGCTGGATGTTATAGATGGTTTGTCAAAGGTTTCTCTTGTATTGCTGCACCTTTGACTTGACTAACTCGTAAAAGAGTTAAGTTTGAGTGGTCAGAAGAATATGAATAGAGTTTTCAAGAGCTAAAGCAACATTTGATAATGGCTCCTATTCTTACATTTCCTTCTAGTGGTGGAGGTTTTACTATTTATAGTGATGCTTCAAAGAACAGAATAGGTTGTGTACTAATGCAGAATGATAAAGAAATTGCTTATGTCATATCAACAACTGAAATCTTATGAGAAAAGCTACCCTACTCATGATCTTAAATTGGCAGCTGTCGTATTTGCATTAAGAATTTGGAGACATTATCTATACGGTGAATTTTGTGAAGTGTATACTAATCATAAAAGTCTGAAATATCTTTTTACTCAAAAAAAACTTAATAAGAAACAAAGGAGATGGTTAAAATTGCTCAAAGATTATGATTTATCCATATAATACCATCAAAAAAAACCTAATGTGGTGGCTGATGCATTAAGCAAGAAATCTTCAGATAGCATAGCCTCTTTACTCACCTCTTAGCGAAGCATCTTTGAAGATTTGAAAAGAGCAGAGATAAAAGTGCTTTGCATAATCTTAATGTGTAGTTGGCTAACTTGCATGTCTACCCTACTTTAATAGATAGAATCAAAGTCGCACAAGTAGAGGATCCTTAGCTATAAAAGATTAGAAGTGATGTTGAGTCAGATTCCTGGACATGAGTTTTGAAGGACCTTTTAAGTTTCTCCCATATATTTTAATTAATCAAATTAATTAAAATAAAATATCACATGAATTTAATTAATCCTATTAATTAATAGAGTTGGTAGAGAAGAAAAATAGATCTAATCTATTTAACATGCATAGTGAAATTAAAACTATCCAACTCATCATGTAAAAGAGAAAATCTATAATTAAAAACTCCATATACATAAAACAAAAAATGAATAGAATAATAATAAGAAAATAATTTTTTTATTATATCTTTGCATGGATAGATGAACACCGCAACTGATGATCATAGATTTATTTTTTTTCTTACAACTACATAAATATCCGATCTCTATGGGTATCCACACAGAGTCGGAGGGCTAATATGCAACGATCTGGTTCTTCGAGGTACTAGCTCTCTTGCAGAATCCTTGCTTGATGAAAAATCCATCTCAACTCTTTGAGAAATATAGCAGGACTAGGGCTTCTTCAAGAACTCCTTTGCTGAAATCTGATTTCAGTAATACTAAAAAGAAAGAGAGGCCCTAGGGTGTGGAGAATAGAGAAAGAGGAAGAGGGTGTGGCAACCTAGGAGTAAAGAAAATCATATGGGGTGTGGGAAGTCGTAAACCCTAGGGTTTGGCCATATATTTATAGGCACAAGATCCTAAGGAGGTGCCCCAAATTTTTTTGAAAATAAATCAGCCAAAAGAATCCCTAATGGCTAAGACTCTAGGGAGAGAATCCCAGCATTGCCGCCCCACCTAAAGTAGCCAACAAACTTCTATGTTTGGCTTTGATCACTGTCGTAGGCGGTTAAGAATAAAAATCAACTCAAACTATATAGATAGGATGAGTCGGGATCATTTTCATAGAGATTTAGGATGATTATCTTTTTTTTAAAAAAAATAAAAGAGAATTGATTGTAGAAGGATTAAAAAGAAACAAAATAGCAAGAATTAAATTAAAAATATAAATTAATTTATTAAAAATAATTTAAAAAAATAACTCAAAAATTTTGAATCCACTATGCAAATTAAATTTATTTTTTTTATATATATTATAATATTAATTTTTGTGATTAAAGTATTAGTATAGCTTATCTCTAAGGGGTACAGACTATATCAGTAGAGTACAATTCATCCTATCAGAGTATAAACTATCTAAATTTAATTATAAAATATAAGATTTAATCTAACATACCACGATCTATCTCTCCTAAGGATGTACCATATCCAGAGATCATAGCACATCAGTAGAGGGATAAACTGTATAGGCTGGATCAATTCTTTAAAAATATAAAAAGAAATAAAATAAAAATATAATTTTATTATATGAAAATTAAATATAAAAAAAAATAAAAATTTATTTACAAGCTTCATCGTATTCCTGGATTGAAGAGATTTTGCCACGCATCAAGATCTCCAGCTCTATATTCTCCCAATTTTTCATCCCTAAAGCTTCTTGATTTTTTTTCTATTTTTTTCTTACTTTTTCTATAATTTTTTTTACTCTTTACACTTATTTTTGGACCTTCTATTTATAGATAAATTTTTTACCTTTTTCTGGTAGCAAAAGGAGTCCTAAAACCCTTAAAATTTGTATAATATCCGTATGAATTAATTCTGGCCATCGGATTGCATTTGGACCGCCCAGATTTGATAAAAAAAATATTGTTTAAGTCCTTCTGATGGTTGAAGATATTCTCAACCGTCTGATCATACTCCAGATGAATTTTTGATCATTGATCGGTGCCTGTTTTTTTTTTTAACATAGTCGGCATGAATACCAGCCGTTGGATCGAGCTTCAAATGGGATTTCGACCATCCGATCGTGCCCAAAAATCCTATTCAAAGTCGAAAATGATGTCAGTCGTTAGATCTGGTGTGGGATTGATGTGAGCCATCAGATCGTATAGATTTCTTCCACCTCGCCAGTGAGCCGCATCGTGGATCGCAAACCTGTTCTTATGGACCACGCCTTTGAATCTGTGGACTGAGCGACCGATCCATCGTGCACCGAAGGCTATAAATTTTATTTTTTAGAATATTTTGCTTAATTTTTTGTTCTAATTTTTATCTAAAAAATGAGAAAAAATATGCATTAAATTTTTCAATAAATTTTCATCATTTTGGTGCTTAAAATTGCTCAATTAAATCAACATCTATTTTTCATAAATATACTCTAATTTTATATATTTTTTAAATTATTTATTTTTATAAAAAAAATTAATTTATTTATAAAATTAAATTTTTAAGAAGATGTTAGCATAATAAATTATCAAAATATCTTCAATAAATATAAAAATATACCACTTATCACACCCCCCCAACTTGAACTTTACTCATCCTTGAGTAAAGAAAGAATTTAGAATTAAGTACCTTTTAATTTAAAATTTTGAATTTCATCAAATAATTTTTAAAAGGACTATTGATATTCAGTAGAGCGTGAGGTATGTCATTAGAGTATTAATACTAATCAATGTGGGAGTTAAACTAAGAATACTAAATTTTTTTTAAACTTTTCTAAATTATTTCTATCTTTATCTCTAAATCATTAACCTCATATAGACAAGTATATTATTATTTTCATCCTTTATTTATTAATTTTTTTATTATTTTATTATTTTTTTAATATTATACCACTATTGAGTGTCTTAACCCCTTAAGTTTTCTGTTTGACCCATATAACGAGTTTTCAATCAATGACTTTCAAACTATATGACTTTAGGGCACTAGGTATAGAATATCCTTCGGACCTACTTACTCGAATCAAACAGACTACGAGTTAAAACTAGCTTTACAACAAAGCTTCTTTGTCTTTTATACCTTTTGACATGAAACTCAATACTTGCTTAGGCAAAGAGGCTCGATTACTCAGCATGAAGTACTTGAAATTTTTTTTTTAAATATAAAAAAATATATAGTTACATAGGAAGTAAACTCTTCTTTAATGTTGGTAGAAAAATTTAAAAATGCTCAAAGAGAACTGTTTAAGTTCTAAACTTAACTCTTTATTAAGTTTTTTTAATACTTAATCCCTCAATATCTCACAAACTCTCTAGTCTGTACATCAATTTTCTTTTAAAAATACTTGGTTTAACTCGATTCTTAAGTATAATCAGGTTCATAAATGCTAAATACTAACTTACTTAAGAATTTTTAAAAAAATTTTATTATTCTCTCCCCCAACTTAATTGAAATTATCCTCAATAGAGTAAAAAAAATGAAGGGTGCATAAAAAGAGAAAGAAAAAAGAGAGATATCACCTGATCCAAAAGTTTTTTCAAAATTGGTTCTTCCCCCAACTTAGCCAATATTGTCATCAAATTTTTACAAAAGGTACGAAGCAAGCCTCGATTAACTTAAACAAAATACAAAAGAAAGCAAAAGCAAAAGCTAAAACTGGGTTGCCTCCCAAAAAGTACTAAATTTATTATCTTCAACCAAACCAAATTATTGACAGGTGCTTCTACACAGAGCGATCATTTATTTTTAAAAAAATAAAGATCAGTTAAAATAAAAATAAAAAAAAATTTGAGTTGCCTTCCAAAAAATGTAAAGTTTTAAGTCTTCAGTCGAACTAAATTTGTAATATAGAATCAATCAGGATAAATAGGCTCATGGAGAACCATGGCCTCCTCCTCAATTTCAGTAGGCAATTTCAAGAATGATTTCAATCATTATCTATTTATTTTAAAAGTAGCTCCATTGCTTAGGTTTTTGATCTCTACAGCCCCATGAGAGAAAATTTCTTTTACTATATAGGGCCCTGTCCATTTAGATCTAAATTTTTTAGAAAATAAATGTAACCTAGAGTTATACAAAAAGCCTTTTTGACCAGATTAAAATAATTTTCTAAGGATTGCTCGATCATGAAATGCCCTAGTTCGTTCTTTATATATCTTAGCATTATCATATGCCTCATTTCTGATTTTCTCAAGTTCATCAATTTGTGGCTTCCTATATTATCCAGCCTCATCTAGATCCATATTCAATTTTTTGATAGCCTACATAGCCTTATGTTCTAGCTCTACTGGCAAGTGATATGTTTTACCAAATACAAGCCTATAAGGAGATATTCCAAAGTTGATTTTAAAGACAGTGCGATATGCCCAAAGAACATCCACTAGCTTTAATGATCAATCTTTTCTATTGGTTCTCACAATCTTCTCTAAAATTTGTTTGATTTGATAATTTGAAACTTCAACTTGTCCACTAATCTAGGGGTTATAGGGTATGGCCAATTTATGGGTGATATTATATTTCTTCATCAGGGTTGCAAAAGATCGATTGCAAAAATATGTTCCCTGATCACTTATAATGGCTCTAGAGATTTCAAAATGAGACAGGATATTTTTTTAAAAAAAATTGATAATAATTTTACTATCATTCGATCTACACGATATAGCCTCTATCCATTTGGATACATAATCGACAACCACTAAGATATATTTATTTCCAAAAGAATTTGGAAGTAGTCCCATAAAATCGATTCCCCATACATCAAAAATCTCAAAACTAAGATCATATTTAATGGCATCATATCTCTTTTTATGATCCTTCCTACTTATTGACATCTAGTATAGCTTTTATAGTACTCATGTGTGTCTTTAAACAAATTGGACCAGTAAAATCCACATTGGAGAACTTTTGCGGTAGTTTTCTTGGATCCAAAGTGGCCACCACAGGTTTGGTCATGACAAAAAGACAAAATACTTTTGATCTTATGGTCCGAGATACATCTTCTAATAATTTGATCAGGATATTATTTAAATAGATATAGATCATCCTAAATAAAATACTTTACTTGGGCAAAGAATTTGTGTTTGTCCTGAGTGGTTCAGTAAGAGAGAATCCTACCAGTGGCTAAGTAATTAACAATATCAGCGTACCATGGTTATTTAGTCACAGACATGAGTTGTTCATCAGGAAAAGACTCTTCTATTGATGGTTCGTTAGAGGGTGCATCAGTCAATTGGGACAAGTGATCAGCCACTACATTTTCAGTTCTTTTCTTATCCCTGATTTCTATGTCAAATTTCTGAAGAAGTAAAATCCATCAGATCAAACGTGCTTTTGCATCTTTCTTTGTCAAGAGATGTCTAATGGCTGAGTGATCAGTATATACAATGACATATGACCCAACCAAATAAGATCTAAACTTTTCGAGGGTGATCTAAAGTTTTCGAGAGCAAAGATGATAGCCAAAAACTCTTTTTCAGTAGTTGAGTAGTTAAATTGCGCATCATTAAGGGTCCTACTAGCATAGTAAATGACTCACGGTAGTTTATCAATTCTTTATCCTAAAATGGCTCCAATGGCATGATCAGATGCATCACACATGAGTTCAAAGGGTTGAGTCCAATCAGGTGGATGAATGATGGATGCGGATGTCAGTGCCTTTTCATGATGCTCAAAAGACTCAAGGCACTCGGAAGTGAAATCAAATTTAACATCTTTGGCAAGAAGATTGGTCAATGGTCGAGCTATTTTGCTAAAATTTTTTATGAACCTCCTATAGAAGTCAGTATGTCCTAAGAATGAGCAAATTTTTTTGACTAATTTGGATGGTGATAGATTTACAATCAAGTCTACTTTGGCTTTATCCACTTTAATTTTTTTCTTTAAGATAATATGGCCAAGTACTGCACCTTTTTTAATCATGAATTGATATTTTTTCTAATTAAGCACTAAGTATTTCTCCTTACACCTTTCTAAGACCAGTCTTAAGTGATGTAGGCACTCGAAGAAGGTAGAACCAAAGATGAAAAAATCATTCATGAATATTTTTAGAAATCTTTCGATCATATCAGAAAAGATGATGACCATGCACCTTTAGAAAGTAGATGGAGCATTACATAAACCAAAGGGTATATATCTATAGGCAAAAGTTTCAAATGGATAGGTAAATGTGGTCTTCTCTTGATCTTCTGGTGCTATAGGAATTTGATTATAGTCAGAATATCCATTAAGAAAATAATAGAACTCATGTCCAACTAATCTTTCCAACATCTGAACAATGAATGGTAGAGAAAAATGGTCCTTTCTTGTGGCCGTATTCAATTTTCTGTAATCAACACAAACTCTCCATCCAGTTTGGATTCTAGTCGGTACTAACTCATTTTGCTTCATTTTGGACCACTGTCACCCCAAACTTTTTAGGCACTACTTAAATTGGGCTAACCCATGAACTATCTGAAATGGGGTAGATAATTGTATTGTCTAGTAACTTGAGAATCTCTTTCTTCACTACCTCCTTCATAGCTGGGTTAAGTCTTCTTTGGGGATCTCTAACTGGCTTGACTTCTTTCCCTAAATGAATTCGATGTTAGATAATTGAAGGGTTGATCCCTTTGATGTTAGCCATGGTCTAGCCTATGGCTTCCTTATTCTCTCTGAGGATAGCTAAAAGTTTCTCCTCTTGAGTTTGATCTAAGTCTGATGCGATGATTATGGATAGAATTTCTGATGGACCTAGATACGCATATTTAAGATGCTCAGGGAGTATTTTGAGTTCTAGTTTTGGTGCTTCTTCAATCGATGGCTTGTGTATTGGTTCATCCATTCTTACAAGTGGTTCAACAAATGGTTGCTATTGTGGATAAACTCTCTGATCACTAGATGAAGAAATTTTATAAGCTATTTCAGATTCTTGATCTGACCAGAGATAACAGTCAAAATCTTCTTCTCCTAAGTCAATGATCTCATAGATCTTATCCTGGATCAGGTTTACATCAATAAATTGATCCCTTTTATTTTCAAGATTGAAAATATTAAGATCAATAGTCATATTTTCAAATGAGAGCTTCATGAGTCCATTGGACAATTGATTAGGGCATTGGTGGTTGCTAAAAATAGTCTTCCTAAGATTACTGGGATGTGACCTTTTGGATTAATCATTGGTTCAGTCTCGAGGATCATAAAATCTATAAGATAAATAAAATTGCTGACTTTGATTAACACATCTTCCATAACTCCTTTGGGGACCCTCACTGATCGATCTATCAATTGTAATATGATTTCTGTAGGCTTTAATTCTCTTATCCCCAATATCTCATAGATCGAATAAGATAAGATATTCACACTAGCCCCTAAGTCTAATAAGATCATGTCAATGATGGTTTCTCCAATGATACAAGAGATTGTAGGAGATCCTAGATATTTGTACTTAACAAGCATGTGGCTCGATAGATATGAGCTAACACTGGCCGTCAAGAAGACTTTTTTGGAAATGTTGGTGGTCTTTTTTTTTGTGCATAGGTCTTTAAGAAATTTGACGTATGTGGGAACTTGTTGGATCATGTCTAATAGAGGGATATTTACTTTCACTTATTTAAATATTTCTAAGATTTGATCCATATGGGCTGAGTGTCTGTTGGACTTAAGTCTATTTGGAAAAAAGCTATAGGATTGGTAGGTGATGTCTCGAATTGCTTAATCCTTGATGTGGATTCTTCAAGTGGCTTGGGTAGTTTGTTAATCTTTGTTGACTTCTTAGATTTATCTGGATCCTTAAACTCGATCTGATCGATCACTTGCTCATGAGGTGGTTTAGACAATGAGTCATCTTGATCTTCAGATGTACCGACATGATTGTCTACTTATTTTTCAGATCTTAAAGTGTGAATTGTATTTAATTGGTTAATCTAGGCTTCTTGTTGTAGTCTTTGATTGTTCTGAGTTCTAGGATTAGCCTCGGGTTGACTCAGTAGTTTATCTTTTTTCTTTTCACTTACAACTGTGGCTAATTGACCTAATTGTATCTCTCAATAGGTAATAGCTTAGGTGTTGGAAATTAAAAGCTGGCCTGTGGTCTACATGAAGTTGTATAGTGTAGTGTTGGTGCTAGCAGTCGATTTCGCTAAGATTTTTAGTCTCTTTTCTAGCGAGTTAAGCCTTTGATCATTACTGAAACTTGGAGGGTTATTTGATGATTGAGTGGGTCTGAGGTTGGGTTGAGTGAAGGTAGGTCTATTTGAGTTGGACCCTTGTGATCAAAAAAAATTGAGGTGATGCCTCCATCCTAAATTGTACGTTAGTACGTAGGGGTCATTTGTGGGTCTTTGATAGGCTGCGCTCACCTGTGCTATTTTATTCTCGACTGGACCCATCAAGAAAGGATATCCTTCCATTGTGTGGTCTATGGTATTACACCCATTGCAAGTAGTTGTTGCAACTTGGTTCACTTGGGTGTGTCTCTTGAGTTCTAGGGCTTCTATCCTACAGATCGAAGATATAAATTTAGCCTCTTCAGCTAGGAAAGGTTGAACTTGATATACACCCCCTCTTGAAGGCATGTGTCTATCGGGTTTCCTAGTAATCTTTCATTGTAGGCTCTTTTCTACTAAGTCCTCAAGAAATTATCAGGCTTCTATAGGTTCTTTATTCATGAATTGATCCTGACACATTGATTCTAACATGGTTCTAAAGTTTGGATCTAGTCCTTCATAAATGATTTGACACAGCCTCTAAGTTTTTATTCCATGGTATGGGCATTGACTCAAAAGGTTTTTACAATGATCAAAGTACTTTCAAAAAGACTCATATGGTAATTGATAAAATTGATTAATTTTGTTCCTAAATTTGACAGTCTTATGGTGTGGAAAAATTTTTTTCAAGAATATTCTAACAAAACCCTCCCATGATGCAATAGATTGATTAGGAAGACTGTATAACCATTTTTTGACACTATCCTTGAAGGCAAAATTGATCAACCTAAGTTTTACAGCATCTCCAGTGAGCTGTTGAAGCCGCATCGTAGCGCATACTTCCTCAAATTCTCTCATAAAAATATATGCATCCTTGATTTTGATGAATTTGAGAAGCATATTTATGATCTGAGGTTTAATTTTAAAATTGACATCAGTTTGTGGTAGTCAAATACATGAGGGTTGGGCTGATCCAACTGGATGCCCAAGGTCTTTAAAGATCTGAGGTTCATGTTCAGGTTCACCCATGGTGGGCTTAAGGTCTACTAGAATCGATGCAAGGTTTGGATCTATTCTCACTAATCGATCAGATATACTTGTCCAAAAAAAAATTTGAGAATTTTTAGTTATTTTTATAAATTTTTTTTTAAGAGAAGAGGAAAAAGAGATAGATGAGAAGAGAATTCTAAAGATGGGAGCCTAAGGAGTCCTAAATCTAGAGACGTTAGAGAAGAGTATTTTAATTAGGGGTAATATTTATAGGTTAGTAATCAAGTTATGTAATCAATCCTATCTAAGGGTAACCTTAGATCTAGACAGCTCCTGACTGCCAAGGTTATCTTTGAGCACTCCAGGTAAAAGACTAGCTACTCAACTGGCTAGGTAAGTGTAAGGTTGGTGGGGATCCCTTGGTTGCTTTCCTTAGACACCAACTGAGTTGGCCAAATAAGCGAACGAAACTAATTAAATAACCATCTTCCTTCAGGACATAGTTTCTGAACTACTTTTCTAAACACCAGTCAAACTGACTAATCCTAACTCGATCCAACTCTTAGGATCCCTTATCCTATTGAGCTCGAGAGTCCTTAAGGGCCAACATCTAATTGATTTTAGGTTAAGATTTAGGTCAATACAGTATATAGGATGGTGGTTTGTCGGTCAAGGAAGGATGATAAAATCTTCATCTTATCTTGTTTAGGGTTTGTGCCCTTAAGATGTTTTATGAAATTATGCATGCAAGAAAAAAGGTGGCCAAATTTGATAATTAGTCAAGAGTAAATTGATTTGTTTCACTTTTTAAATTTTATGATTAAGTATCTAATTTTTTAGGTAGATTATGAGGTGTCAATATAGAGATTTTTTTTTTGGAAGAAAGTAAGTTTGACTAAGTAACTTAGTAAGTTAGAAAGCAAATAAAAAGAAACTAAGAATAAGACTAAAAAAAAAAAAATTTAAATAATCATGCCTAGTCCTCTGATAATGGAGCTAAAATTTGATCGCTATCGTAGACGGTCAAGAATAAAAACTAACTCAAACTATATAAATAGAGTGAGTCAGGATCATTTCCATAGGGATTTAGGATAATTATCTTTTTTTCTTTTAAGAAAGAAATAAAAGAGAATTGATTGTAGAAGGATTAAAAAGAAATAAAATAGTAAAAATTAAATTAAAAATATAAATTAATTTATAAAAAAAATAATTGAGAGAAATAATTCATAAATTTTGAATCCACCATGCAAATTAGATTTATTTTCTTCTTTTTTTATATATTGTAATATTAATTCTCATGATTAAAGTATTAGTATAGCTTATCTCTAAGTGGTACAGACTGTATCAGTAGAGTACAGCTCATCCTATCAGAGTATAAACTATCTAAATTTACTTACAAGATATAAGGTTTAATCTAACATACCATAATCTATCTCTCCTAAGCGCGTACCGTATCCAAAGATCACGACACGTCAATAGAGGGTATAGGCCGTGTAAGCTGGATCAATACTTTAGAAAAAAAAAATATAAAATAAAAATATAATTTTATTGTATAAAAATTAAATACAAAAAAAAATAAAAATCTATTTACAGGCTTCATCATATTCTTGGATTAAAGTGATTTAGCCACGCATCAAGATCTATCACTCCATATTCTTCCAATTTTTCATCCTTAAAGCTCTTTGATTTTTTTTATTTTTTTCTTGTTTTTTCTCTGATTTTTTCTGCTCTCTACACTTATTTTCTGACCTCCTATTTATAGCTGAATTTTTTTATCTTTTTTTGATAGCAAAAGGAGTCCTAAAACTCTTAGAATTCGTATAGTATCCGTATGAATTCTGGCCATCAGATTGCATTTGGACCGTCTAGATCTGATCAAGAAAATACTATTTAAGTCCTTCTTACGGTCGGAGCATTCTCAACCATCCGATCACGCTCAAAATAAATTTTTGATCGTTGATCAACGCTTGTTATTTTCTTAACATAGTCGAGATGAATACCAGCCATTGAATCGAGCTTCAAATGATATTTCGACCATCCGATCGTGCCCAGAATCCTATTCAAAGTCAGAAACGATGTCAACCATCGGATTTGATGTGGGATTGATATGAGCCATCAGATCTGATGCAGGATTGATATGAGCCATCAGATTGCGTAGATTTCTTTTGCCTCGCCCGTGAGCTGCGTCGTGGATCGCAAACCTATTTCGATGGACCGTGCCCCTGAATCTGTGGATCGAGCGGTCGGTCCACCATGCATTGAAAGCTATAAATTTTATTTTTTAGGATATTTCGCTTGATTTTTCACTCCAATTTTTGTCAGAAAAATAAAAAAAATATATCCATTAAATTTTTCAATAATTTTTTATCATTTTGATGCTTAAAATTACTCAATTAAATCAACATCTATTTTTCATAAATATATTCTAATTTTATATTTTTTTTAAATTATTTATTTTTATAAGAAAAATTAATTTATTTATAAAATTAAATTTTTAAAAAGATATTAGCATAATTAATTACTAAAAATATCTTCAATAAATATAAAAATATATCACTTATCAGGCTTGGACAGCTAGGGTTTCACAAACCCTAGATGAGGCACCCTATTTGCTCCCTCTTGTGGTGCTTAGGGTTTTATTCAAGAAACCCTAGGGTGTGGATCATGTTGATTGATCTAAGACCCAGTCAAATCAATAAGGGTAGACTCAGGTGTCACACACCTGATGTATCCAAACTCATTTAGTTGCATGTGACCTAAGCCCAATTTGATCCAAGCTTTGACCCTAATTCAATTGAACCCAAATCCCTATTTGATTCAATTTGAATTAATTTGATTCAATCAAATTAAGATATACAATATTTGTACATTAGTCCTTTCTCAAACTTGCTAACCTTTAGTAATTAAGTCCTTACAATTTGTAATAATTATAAATTAATTCAATTATCAATCATATTGAACAGGCTGCATACATCAGTATGTATCAGAATAAGTATCTCAATGATCCTTTTCTCTTATCCCATAAGAGATAACTTGATTATTTTTTCTTAAAGATAGGATTCATAGATCAGATATGACTCAGTAGTCAACGAGTCCAAGAGTCCATCTTTCTTCAGTCTGTTAATTCTTTCTTCTTCTATATGATCTAGCCTAAGGTGCCATATATACTTAAGATTTATTTCATCTCTGGATCTTTTAGATCCTATGGCATTCATATCCTGCTTGGTTACATTCACAAATACATCAATATGTAAATAATAGAAATTGTTAATTAAAAAATCACATCCAACCATTTTATTTTCTAAATAAATGGTATAGTAATCTTTATTGAAATTAATTATCTTATGTTAAAGATAAATTAGAGATCAAAATCTCTGCTAGCATTAGATACAAAATAACAGTCTCTAAAAATTAAACTAAGATCAGATGGTAGTCACAAAGGATAGATTTCTTTAGTCACAGCAACAATTTTTACTCTATTTTTGACTCGTAGGATCATTTCTCCTTCCCTCAACCTTCTATTTTTCTCAAGACCTTGCATAGAAGTATATAAATAAGCACTAGAATCAGAGTCTAGCTTTTGTCTCTCTAGTTTTTGCTTCTTCACGAACTTCTTCTTCTTCCTAGTAGACTTTCTCTTGAAAGATAAAATCCGTTTCATAGCAAAAATAGTGCCCTTTGAACTCTTCAAGATCCCTTTAGCAGTTACCAGCATGTTTAATAACTCGACCTTGGTGCACTGTATTTTATTCATATGGTAGTTTATAATAAATTATGCATATAAATCAGTAAGGGACTAAAGGATCAAATTAATCTGCAATTCCTTATTCATGGACACATCGAGCTTCTCAAGCTCCTCCAAGTCCTTAATCATTGTTAGATAATGGTCATGGATAGACTATCCATCACGTATCTTCATCTTGAAGAGTCTCTTGGATACTGCATAGCAGACTGTATGATTCTACTCATTATACAACTCTTATAGATGAGTCAGCATGTTCTTAGTAATTTTCATATCCTCATGCTGGCATTGGACATGGATGCCAGCATATAGCATTAGGCCTTGTTGTCATCATCCATCCATTTTTCATAGGATGCCATTTGATCTGGGGTCGGACGAGTTGGTAGAGAGAGGATATCCTAGTCTAGGATATAGCTCATCTTTTTGAAACTCAAAACTATCTTTAAGTCAATCTTTATAATTTAATCCAATCAAATGATTGGTTTCTAGGATGCGAGTGAGAGGGTTGGAAGTAGATATTTTCTACTGAAAAAAGAAGATTTTAGTTAGACTTTGTATTTGACTTGTTTTAGTTTGTTTTAGGAGTTTTATTTTAAAAACAAACTATCTTCCACTATTTTCTCGAATCTCCCACACTCCTCTGATGGAGAAATGAAAACCTTCATGATTAAGATTTCAAGTGGATACGTGATCTCATCAATTGCACACCACCTCATCTAACAATTATTGGTAATGCGTCAACTGATGAGTAGACAACTTTTGTCTATTGCTTCTCAAGCAAATTATAGTGGTTACCGATCTCTAAGTTTTGAAGCCTCACTTAATAGTTATTTGTCCTATTTCTTAGCTAAGTCAAACCCACCATTCAATACAAGTACAATGCCGCTATTGGGTCCCTCATTTAATAATTATTGGGCTCAATCTCATCTTTACCCATAGCATCTCATGCCAATAGAGTAGTTGCACCCCCTGATGTAACTGAACCACTATATCCAGTCGAGAACAGTCAACACCAGAAAAATGCCTGTACATCTACAACAGTAGAAGACCGCTACACTTAATAAGTATGAGGAGATTCTATTTAGGTCTATTCAAGTTTTAGTTATTTATTTACATTCTATGTAAATCCATAATTAATATAGATCTACCTGAGAGATTCAGACTTAGTTCACCAAGTCGGAATCATGGTTACGGTACATTTGTAGTGAACTTAATACTTAAGCCATTCAAATTCAGAACTCAATCAATCAAATTGGTCAGCTAAATGTAAGATGGTGGGAGGCATGCCATGATTTTATGATAGTTCTAATTAAGTAACCATCTTTCCAAAATAATTACTAGACATCAATTAATCAATCTTATTTCAAAACTAGATTAACTCATTGGTTTCCATCACTATGGTGCAAAATTGTAAATCATATGGAATTTGTGAGTCATGATACAACCCTAATCCAAAAGGATTTTTGGTGATATAGGATGATCATCACACGTATCAGATGATAAACATAATGTGATTATCTAATAATCTTTTCTTAGAGGATTTCATCTTTTTCTCATCTTAGGACAATCTTTCAGCATAATATTTATTATGTCAGGATAATCTTATATCAGAATGATCTTAGACTAACCCAAAAATAATAAAATAATTTTATTAGATTTCATGAATACCTCATATTCAAATAAAATAGATTTTATTTATTATGGTTTTCTTATTTCATATCTCATGTGAAAAATAACCCTAATGATCTAGGTATCTTGTCCTTTTTCACATGTACAAAGAAAATTTTTGATTTTAGGGTCTCATCTTATCTCATCCAAGAATAACCTTTCAGCATAACATCCATTATGCTAGGATAATCTTATGTCAGGATGATCTAAGATTAATCCTAAACCTTTAACCTAGCTCTGATACCACTTGAAAAAAATTTTAGATTTCTTATATATATTTTAATTAATTAAATTAATTAAAATAAAACAACATATGAATTTAATTAATCCTATTAATTAATAAAGTTGGTAGAGAAGAAAAATAGATCTAATCTATTTAACATGTATAGCAGAATTAAAACTATCCAACCCATTATATGAAAAAGAAAATCTATAATTAAAACCCCCATGTACATAGAAGAAAAAAGAAATAGAATAATAGTAAGAAATCAACTTTTCTATTATACCTTTATACAGGTAGATGAACATCACAACTGATGATCATAGATTTATTCTTTTCCTTATAGCTATATAAGTGCCTGATCTCTACAGATATTCACACGGAGTTGGAGGGCTAATCTGCAATGACCTAGTTCTCTGGGGTGCTAACTATCTTGTGAAATTTTTGCTTGATGGAAGATCTTTCTCAACTTCTGGAGAAACATAGCAAGACTAGGGCTTCTTCAAGAACTCCTTGCTAAAATTTGATTTCAGCAACACTAAGAAGAAACTGAGGCCCTAGGGCATGGAGAAGAGAAGAAGAGGAAGAGGGGGCGGCAACCTAGGAGCAAAGAAAATCTTGTGGGAACTCATAAACCCTTAGGGTTTGGCTACATATTTATAGGCACAAAACTCAAAGGAGGTGCTCCAAGTTTTTTTGAAAATAAATCATCCAAAAGATTCCCTGATGGCTAGGACTCTAGGGAGAGAATCCAAGTATTGCCACCCCACCTAAATCAGCCAACAAACTTCCATGTTTGGCTTGAGCGGCTAGGGTTTCACAAACCCTAGATGTGGCACCCCATTTGCTCTCATGGTGCTCGGGGTTTCATTCAAGAAATCCTAGGATGTGAATCATATTGACTGGTCCAAGACCAAGTCAAAATCAATTAGGCTAGACTCAGGTGTCACACACTTGATGCATCCAAACTCATTTGGTTGCATGTGGTCTAAGCCTAATTTGATCCAAGCCTTGACCCCAATTTAATTGAACCTAAATCTCTATTTGATTCAATTTGAATTAATTTGATCCAATCAAATTAAGACAGGTAATATTTGGACATTAGTCCTTCCTCAAACTTGCTAACATTTAGCAATTAAGTCTTTGCTATTTGTAATAATTATAAATTAATCTAATTATCAATCATATTGATAATTTTAGATTCCAACAATCTGATCAGTGTCAAACTCCTTTTGTGTGTGACTCCATAGGTTCTATTCTGTCTGGTAATGAGTCATGTTATAATCTCTATCATAACATCATTAAAAATTTTTTCAATAGATTGAAATATTTTCAATTCTTTTCATCAAAAAATCATCCGATCATCTATCTGATTCTCTGTGGACCCTACAATCCATCAATGATACCTAGCAGCATATAGTAGCAGGCTAATAAAATAAAATAGAATGAACCTCTAGGTACAATTATCATATGATATAGTCCTTCTATCAAGATCCTGACAAAATGGAGGTTATAGATTACTCGTCAAACCACAGCATCTGTCTGTCATATGTAGAAACTTCTTTCCATTATTCATACTATATTGATCAAGATCTTCTAAACTCAGTCTTATAAATTACATAGGACCATCTTCCTTCTCTAACAAGGATGATACATTCATCTAGATACACATCCTATTTCTTCAATGAATCTACTACAACCAACATGCACTATGAGAACCCATATGAATATAAATCAAATTTATATACAGTCAAACTATAGCTGCCTCATTATGAACTGCCAAAGCGTATCAGCTGTAGACTGAGATGTTTTGGCTTGCTATAGGCTAGAGCATGGTTGAAACTAGTCTAGTGCCGAAATCAAAATAATGAATCATATTTAATTGAAGAATATCTGAACTAGTCGTCATATATGAAACATGGCACTTATGATGTCAGCCATAGATTGAGAAATAGTTGGCAGCCACGGATGGAATATGATGTGTGTTCGACCTACCATGGACTGAAGTATGAACGGATCTAGTCCAGTATCGAAATAATAATATTATTTGGATCAAAACTGTATTAATTAGTTAATGATAAGTGATCTCATTGAATTACTATTGTATACAATAATGATTTATGATATGTGACATGTCTAATAATATTGTACGTGATGATATTATTCAACTATTAAATTAATAATATATGAATCTTATTATTTTTCTATCAATTATATATATTTATTAAAAGATGGTTCATATTGATGCTAGTGTTAGCATGGGGGATTTTTACTAGGTTGTTAAGCTCACAACACTTCTTTTCTTTTTCAGAGTTGTGTGGCATATAGTTAATTTCGGATGGATTTGATCTAGAGTTCGAGCAACAGAGTGATCGTAAAAGTCTGATATATCCTTTAGGGCTTTATCTTAAGGAATGTATGGCTATCACGTATCCAACCCTAATGCTGTATTTAGGGCGTGATAATTATAATATTAGCTATCCATAAAATAGGAAAGATTATGGAATCCTAACTTGGATTGAATATGTTTCTAGTTTTTCAGCTCTCCATCAAACCCAATCATCCTAACTTGGATTGAATATGTTTCTAGCTTTTTTTTTTTTTTGCCTACCAAAAAAGAAAAAACCCCGATCACCGTAACTTCATTTACATGTGAAATTTGTAAATTACTCTTTACGTTATGGTGGGAGGCAATCCTAAAATAAGTAGGTCTCAAGGGAACATCATATGGACCGATTGGATTTTAGAATAAAGTTTTTGATCCCGATGGCTCAATTTTGTTAATATTATTCCATTTTTGCAGTACACAGAAGAAATTGTTGAGTGCAATTTTTTTGGAATTGAATTGTTCTTCCAAGTTCTCTTTCTTTTCCCAACCAGTCTAAACCTAAATATTGTTTCCTGTAGCTCGTCGTTATATCGTTATTTAGATGCCACTAATATCGAGTATCTATTTACATCGATAAAACTGTTAAGAAAGAGGGATACCAATCATCGTGGTGGCAGCTCATGCAGAGCGGAAATGAAGGCAAACAGATGACGATATCTTGGAAAAAAAAGTAATAATACTAACAATGCTAAAGAAGAACATAAAGGTATTTTTTATTGTAAAGTACACAAG
The DNA here is from genome assembly GCF_000442705.2 of Elaeis guineensis. Lineage (NCBI taxonomy): Eukaryota > Viridiplantae > Streptophyta > Magnoliopsida > Arecales > Arecaceae > Elaeis > Elaeis guineensis. The sequence goes on along the minus strand of NC_025996.2, from coordinate 123,403,226 downwards.
TTTTCAACATCATCAATCCTCCTCCACTTCCCAAATTCCAAGAACATATTTAACAAGAAAAAAATAAAAATAAAACCAATATAAAATCTTCAAGCCCCAAAGCAGCCGGCAAGGTGAGGGTGGTGTCCGTGGTGGTGAGCGGCGGCGGAGTCACGGTCGATGATGTCCTGGACGTGACGGAAGTGATCGACGCCGCAGGGAATGGTGATGGCTCCGTTCTGCTCAAAGCCGAACTCCTCCTCCGCCTGGTGCAGCAGCCCCACGAAGAGCGGGTGCTTCAGATACTCCACCGGCACCTCGAACCGGTGCTGCTCCTCCCCTTCCTGTCCCACCCTTATCCCCACCCACCCTTTCGGCGGCATCGTCGTGGCCGGACTCTTTCCCTTCTCATGCCTATGCTTGTGGCCGAGGTGCGGCGCGTGGGGGTGAAAGCTCAGCAAACGATGGTGATTCTGGTGTTGTTGATGATACTTCTCTTCACGTCTCATCTTGGAAGAAAAGAAAAAGAGAAGGCCAAGAAGGAAAGAAAAGAATAGAAAGAACCAACAGGGCAAGAAGGAAGGCCAAGAAGAAGGAAATTATGCAGACAAATTAAGCTGCGAAGTTGGGGAGAAAAAAGTGTTGAGGTTTAGAAAGAGAAAGGCCAAGGATCGGAGCTGGAGATTGCAAGTTGGAAGAGGGTGAGAGAGGAATCGCAGAGAGACGTAGGGACGTTGGACATCGTCGAGGCCCTTTCAACGAGTCTTGGCAAGTTTAGCTGGTGGAGGAATTCGAAGCTTTTCAGGACCAGGTTAGATGGGATTATATAGGAGTTGGAAACTTGAGAGGAAGGTTTGGGATCCGTTGCGTAGCTCGCAAGTCAGGGCTTGGGAGATTTGCCGCCTTCACGAGTAGGTCAATGGTCCTACGTTCGCGTGCCTTCGCTGCAACGTTCCAAACGCGGTGCGTGCAACACGGTTTAAGCGAAGTCTAACCACTGGAGGAAGACACGTGCGTCCTCCGTGTTGGTTGATGGCCATCCATCCTATGATGGACGCCATCCACAGGTGCACCGCATCCGCCGCACGTGCATTGCAGGGATCCGTATACGTTCACGCGAGTTGAGGAACCGCAAAAAGATGAGAAGGCTCGAGGGATCCGCGTTGGTTGGACCAGGTCCAGTGGACCAGTCCAACAACTAATTTTTCGCGATATTGCGGCTGTTTTTGTTTGTCTAGAAACTACAGTTGGTGATCCTTTTCTCTAAAACAAATCAAGAGAGTTCCAAGAATCCATGAAGATATCAACCCTAATCTAGAGCTGTTAACAAGAAAGAGGGAAAATCCGCATGGTCTCTTCCATTTCTTATGGCGACCGACGCGCACATTTAGGCCCGCGCACATGACGAATGGTCGCATAAGGCAGCATGATGCCTTTTGGACCAATGCCGATTTATCTGGCATTGACTATGGTACAATATATAATATAAGAGGGTTAGGATCCTTCGTTTTTGGACAGCTAAACATGACCCACCAAAGGCTTCCCTCGACCAAAGGAATATAGAAGTCCAGCTGTCGTTAGGCTGCAATCACATTTACGTATAGGTTTTCTTAGATTAGAAAACTATCTTTTGACCCTCTCTGCTTTGTTCGCATTACATACATATACCCTTTATATTTTAAAAACTTTTTAAGTCTTTCAAATTATTTTTTAGAGGAAAATTATTTTTGATTAATCCATTCTCACATCTCACTGCCACCATCACTAGCGTTTAGGAGCTAGCTTGTTGTACCTCACCATCTTTTTATTTTAGAATCCGTCTCTCAACTGAAAGATTAATATCCTACAAACCAATCGCATAGATGATGCGACAGAACTTTTCTTTATTATCTTCCTACTCGTGTACATAACATTATTCATTCATTGATGATATGAAGCATTGTGTTTGGTCATATGCTATATTTTATTATCTCTTTGTGACTTAATTAAAAATTATGATGAATCCCATGGATTAGGATAATAGTTTTAGTAAGACTTAAAATCTTAATAGTCCTGATCTAAAATATTTCTAGTCATAGAATTATTAAGTCGGAAATCAATGATACTGATAAGACTGGTCTATCCTATATGTATTCAATAAAGAGGATGATTGATCTCACAGTCACTTCTATAGAGACACTAATATATGGATGTAGGTGTTTATTAGAGAATGAGTTCACTGAACTGGTTCACAAAGAGAACATCTGATGGAGCCTTACGAGCATGTCAACAATTGGTTCTCCAGTGGGAGTGATGCAAGTAATCCTTAAACCTGAGATCGCCATGGTACTTTATGCATATGAATCTGTATTTTGGTTCATATCCTAGCCTGACTCTTTGAGATTTGTATGGAATGTTCTTAATATCGTGAAGTATATATAGAGATTGTAAGTGGTCAACATAGAATCAGTCACTCTTCGTAAGAAGAGAGAACATCCTAGGTGGTCTCTTAGGATGTTGACTTAGAGAGTCTTTGGTCAGAGCAGGATGAACATTAAAAAAAAATTCTAATGGTTCATCAACTGAGTCATCATCATCAGATCGAAATACATATGGATAGATATTTGGACTTGACATTATTATATACCCATGGTCTATTCAAGATGTTGTGTGATCAAGGAATTGAATTGTACGGTAACTCATCCTGGAAGGATATTTTGATATTCTACCAAATTTCATATCTTCTGAGTAGTCATGACACATTGCTTGACGTCAATCTTGACTTATAGATTTTATGAGTTAAAAAGTTTGATTCAAAAAATTCATTAGGAGAAGTTCTGATTAATTAACTTGAGTTTAATATATTTTGGGCCTAGTCAATTAGAAGAGTTCTAATTGAACTTAGGTACACATGAATCTGAATCTACTGTTGGTTCGATGTGGAACCCAATGGGTCACACACAAAAAAGATTAGATCATAAATTTTTTTAATTAGACTTGAAAAATCTTAATCAAATAAAGATTTAGTTGAAATTCTATTGGATCTAGGAAACACATGCTAGCACATGCAATAGACCCAAAATCCTAATCAACATGGACTTCTAATTGGATTGGGGTTTTACTAAGTCAAAACCCATTCTAAAAGAGTCCACACGCCCCATCTCTCTTCCTCTTCCACACAATAACTCCCTAACTCCCAAGATTAATTAATTGGTTAATTAGTTGGGAGGTTAGTTAGTTGGGTGGTTAAATAGTTTGGTGGATAAGGTGGCTAATGTAACTACCTAGAATCCTAATGGGATTAGGACTTGAAGACCATAAATAGGATTCCACCCTTAGGCCTTCTATGCTTTTCCACATGCCTAGAGGAGACTAGGCTTCCACACACCCAAGAGAGGGAGAGGTTTGAGAGAGTCTTGGTTCAAGGGTTGGATCATCAAAAAGGGAGGTGCTGCTGAAATCTTGAGAAGAATTTCAGCAAGAAAAAATAAGAGAGAGTCTTTGATCGAGTTCCATATAAATCATTATTGGAAGACACAGATTTGGATGTCTCAAAGATACCAACTAAAGAATCAAATTTTAGAGGATAATCATCTTCTTCTTCTTGATTGATTGCTATTTGATTTATATTTGATCAAAATTAAATCATCAAGATGATTTTAAAATTACAATTCACATCTCATATTTTTATATGATAATATATATTAAAAATATTTTAAAATTTATTTTTGCTACGTAGACGAATCTCTACACTCCGTTCTCTCCCTTTCCCCGTCTGCCGACATGGATTCTCCTATACAGCCCATGAAAACTTCCTCCAGTGCTTTCCCAACCACATTCTACCCACAAATTAATACCCGCTGCACTGTCCTTCGATCATCCATCAACAAATCTGGTACCTCCACTCATCCACTAAAAAGAAGGCTGTCCTCATTGATCTTAGTTCCACAAGAGAATCCAATGTTCAGGCCTCTATCATCCACTGTGAGAAAGCACGGTCAGAACATCAAGTCCGCATTGGTGTGACTGACATGAGGTCATGTCTCACGTGTCAAACCATATGTTCGTCACCGATGACCTTCTAACATTCAGTAAATAATGCCAATAGATGTAGAATATAGTGCCATTGAGGCTGACGAAACTCTCTGAGGATTTTATTAAACAATTGGACATAAAGCAGGTTTCACCGCACGCATCTGCCTCATTGTGGAGTTGGTAGCCGCATAAGTGGCAATGGGATTGGGACCATAATAAGAAGCATGTGGCGGTTGTTGATTATATTATTGACGAACAGTTGGTGGAGGTTGTGGTAGACTTTCAATCCCATGAGTGATGACTCATTTAACAGTGAAAATGCTCTCATCATAAAAAATTATTTTTTATTTTTTTGATATTAAAAAAAAGATATATGATCTTTGAAGTTGACTTTTCATGATAAAATAAATGTTCATGCAACATTATGCACTCACTATTAATAATGGATTATTAAATATTTTGATATTAATTATTATTATTGTAGTCGAAGATTGAAAAGTTGGAGCACTAGCTCTGTGAATGTGACATCAATAAATTTTTTATTCATCGAGTACTTTTGGCAATTGAATTTATTTTTTAGCAATGAAATTTTTTTTGAGGCTAAAAGCATTAATTCTCATCGTGGGTGCAGCGAGCTCTAACATCTCTCTTATAAAAACAAGTTACTATATGCTCCTCCTAAAGTCACTACATTTAATGTAAATAAAAATTGACGGACAATGCAACATACCTCATAAGCAAGAGGCAAAAAATGATACATATGTTGGATGAGAACATACGCATCAAAATCATTCCACAAGCTACAGAATGTGGATGACTCAACAATGGGAAAATAAACAATTCAAGTTGTATTTGACTCCCATTTCCTTCAAAGATATGAATAATTTTTCACCTTAATGGGAAAGAGTTTTTCTTGAATAGGAATTCGAGGCCAATAGCTTCTCAAAGTCAGATATATCCTTGAATCTTGCATACCCTACTATTATAGCTTTCATGATATTATGCTCCGCAGTTGTCAGAGTTCAAATCCTCAACCTAGTATAGCCTAACGCATCAGTCTACGCCCCATTATCTCTTTCAAACATTTCATCAAGCATCCTATTCGATTCCTTTGTCCCGCCTAGATATAGTGTAAATCAATCAATCTAGTATAAAGTAAGAGATGGGATTTAAAACCAAACATCCACTGATGTTAAAACTAGAACCAACATATAAAAAAACTATAATGTGCTCACCAGGCAATTTCTAGCGAACTTAGATCACATAATTGCCGCATGTTTCACCTCTCAAAAAACATGACAAATTTAACTAGAAGATGTTACACTCCAACCAACCTAATAGAAAGTCGGCTTCTCTTAACTAACCTAACAAGAAGTTGGTACATTCTAATCAAATTAACGAGAAGTTGTTATCTTGCAATCGAGCAAATAGAATGCCTGTAATCCATTATAAATTCCACCAAACTTTGTTTACAAATACGACCACACCGGTACTCTTAAGGGAGAAAGCTAGAGCAAAGAGGAATAGATGCCCAAACTATTTCTTTGCACTTCTCCTCCACTGTCACTCACTTCTTTCTCTCTTAAATTTCTCTTGTTTTTATAAGACTTTTATCTAATTTAAGCATTAGAAGGCCCTTCACCGAAGATTCTCTGACAAGTGGAATTTTTTCTTATTGCAGGTAGAAAAAATTTACCCAATCAAGCTTTTGTAGACCTATATCGAAGTTCTTTACTAAATTACTAAGATCCCAAGACTCTTCAGCCATTGCTTGAATTAATGCAGATCTTAATATCAATAAATTGATCCTAAAGGAAGGATATAACCTTCTATTTGAGATTTAAGAGAGAGGAGTGTACAATCGTGAAATCGTGGAAGATCTTACCAGATGCTAACACCACTATACAACAATAAAGCCATCCAGAATCTAATGCCTCTCGACAAAGCCCTTAAAGAGTTCCTTGCACACAGAATGCTCAACCAGCACCTATCATAAATCTCAAACAATTTAATTTGCTCATTCAACAAGTTATGGCTCTTGCAAAAGCTATCCAAAATTTGCAACAAGATACTACTAATCAACAGTAAGAGAATGAGTCAAATCATCAAGAAGGTATAGCGCAACAAAGTTATCATTCTTGTTCTCAAAGCTTAAGATAAAATCTAAGGCATGATCACTCAAGATCCTGCTCTAAAGAAGGTTCAATCTCGAAAGGCTCATCCCAGGGATGACCTAAACAAGTCTCTTGAAAAAAGCCGATTTTGATTGAAAATTTAAACAAATAAATCAGCACTACAAGAAATTAGCATAATAGCGACAGCTATTAGTGACGGCAAAGACATCGCTGCTAATAATCCTATTTATCAATAACTTATTATGATGGAAATCAAACCTGTCGTAATAAGTGTAAAGACTTATTAGCAATGGCCATTTTTATTATTAGCGATAGAAAGTCATTGCTATTAAATTAAATTATTATTAGTAATGGCTTTAGCGACGTAATTTAGCCATCGCTAATAATCTATCTTAAAATCCCCTCTGGGTTCCTGATAGATTGGATTCTATTGGCCGCCGCCTCCCCTTTCTTCCCCTACCTTTGGCCCCCCTTCTCCCCTGCAGCATCGCTAGAGCCCTCAACCTCCTCCCCCTAGCCCTGATGCCTCCGTCTCCACCACAGATCTGGCATCCTCATGTCAGATCAATTGTTTTCGAGCCCCTATCCCTGACCCCCTTCTTCCCTAGCACTACCGGCAACCTCTTAGGACTGACATCCTATCGCCCCAGTCTCCCCTTTCTTCCCGGCCTCCCCGCTTCTTTCTCTGCCACTGTGCCCTGTCGAATCAGCCTTCCCCTCGTCGGATCAGTCATGTCTCACCTCTCCCTTCTTTCCCTGCCTCCCCCATTCTTCCCTAGTCGCACCATCGGAGCGCCGCACCGTCGGATGTCTCTCCCCTTCTTCCCCAACCGCACTGCTAGAGCGCCATGCCACCGGACCCACACCCCAGTCGGATCGAGCAGTCTTCTTCCCTACCTGGTGAGTATTAGCGATGGCGATGGAGCTGTCACCACACACCATCCCTTCCTCTTTAAATTTTTAATATTTAAATTTAGATTTATCAAATTTATTTAAATTAATAATATTTGAATTTAATTTATATATGAAAAGCACATTCTCGATCATTGACAAGATCCGAACGAGCCCCACTGTCGTATGAAATCTCACGTTCGGTAGTGCTTTCGAAAAGTGGAACTACTTTAGGGAGCTCTCTGGTGATAGTAGCCCCACTGCCTTGGACGGCAGGGGTTCAAGGTCAGGCCATCATCGAACCAGCTCTAACTCACCCATCTACTCTGACGGTGGTCGAAGCAGCTCAATGAGTTCTTTGGTGATCAATATGCTTTCACGAGGAATATTTGCCCCTCAGGGGTAATTAGCAAGATCCGAATGGTGGCACTGATGAGCTTGCTTCCGACCTATCACAAATGATATTGGTTGATCTGATTGGATTCGAACCAGACTCGAACCTCATATTTTAAAAGCTTCTAGGCCCTAGGCTCAGCTCGAAGCCCAAAAAAAAATTTCAAATCGAACTCAACGAGGGGTGTGGTCTAGCCCAGCCCAATCCATTTCTAGTTCTATTTACAATACTGCTCGATACTTTGGAATCTCCATGGTGAGATTTGCCTGGATACCATGCTGATGTGCCAGCACGGCCTAATCATCTGGCATGCCCCAAGTCTGCATGCACGAGACGTACATCTCAACCATCCCCATTTGTAATGTTGCTCTGTACTTTAAAACCTACTAATTTAAAAATTTTAAAAATATTATATTATATATAATCATAGATTCATTTTTTGATTAATATGCATATTTTATGGCATCCGTATATTTATATATATTTTTGTATGGATGAAAGAATTATGTATATTGATCAATTGATTGTCCAATATAGACAATTTGAAAAATATAATTAATTTTATAGGTCATTATAATAATCAAGTGATTACTGAAAATTATGTTCTAAAGTCAATCATTTGACGATTATGCTAATTATAAATATATATGAATTATTAAATAATAAAAATTATTTGATATTTTTCATCACAAGATTACAGCTTCTAACGAACTCCTATGTTGTGATGAAATCCTTAAGACTATTTTGATCGATAAAGGAGGATTTATCACATAGTTCTTAAATTAATTCATAACCAAACGATACGTTATTAGTAGGATGACAGTAATATCAAGTATAGGTCGTTGTGTGCCATATGTATTGATTGTCCTTGTATCTAAATGGTATGAAGATATTAGTATGGCATGCAGATAAGATGTAGGAGTACATCATCACTAAATGTGACCAACTGTAGAGTACTCTACTATCAAGGGTAGCTCACGAAGGGTATGGGTATAAGTGTCCCTCCGATCTGAGATCACCACGGTAACTTGCAAGCAACTCACTGTACTTTGGTGTCAGACTAACTGAGTTTCTAATTCAATGATGGAAGGTTTCTGAATACAATCAAGTACTTGTCAAGTCGGTACGTGAGTCAAGATAGGATTGACCTCTCTGAATTAGTAGGAGATATGCTTCAGTATATTTCAATTTAGCAAAACTCAGATCCAGATAATCCATATGATAGATTTAAAAAAGATTGAAATACAATGTGGATGACTTATCTAGGATTGACAGTTAAATTTTAGGTTATTCTCGAGTATTAGGGTCAAAGAGATGAATTATATAGTAACCATACGCCAATAGGTTCTTGAATGTTGCTTCGTCTTCATTCGACCTATTCGGACGTCGGGTCATCATTGCTAGATGGTTACATTGATTGGTTCAGGATGGTATTTCTGTACTATCAGCTTAGGTTCGAACCAATGGAGTCACACTCAAAAGAAGTTTCTGACTGATCATGTGGTTGATCAACGATTGAGAATCGTTTAAGGACTTAATCGTCAATTCGATTGATGATTTTTTTAATGCAAAAATTATAATAAATTAATTTACTAAGTATTAGTAAATTAATAAAAGATTAATTAATAATTAAATTATTGATTAGCTCAATTTGATTAAGCAAAGAAGATTAAATAAAATCTAATTGAATTAGATTCAATTAGATTTGATCTGATTATGTTATGAGATGACCTAATTGCTAAAAGAGAATTATCCCTAATTTGATCAGAACTTTGATTCAATCAATTCTTAATTTGATTAAAATTTGATTAAAAATTTATGAACCTAATTAGATTGGGTTTCATATATTTTATTTGGGCTAAACTAGATGTGATTTGATTTTAATTCAAATAAGAAAACTTAGAGTCCATATTGGATTAAGACTCTTCTCCCTTGCGCCAATCCAATTTGCATGCCATATATCTCGATGTACAAAATTATTTTGTATGAGATTTTTTCACACCAAAGAGTCCTTTTTCTTCTTTATCTCATATCCAAATCTAATTTGGTTTTGAAAAAAAATTCTGAAATCGAATTTCAAAATATTTTTTATCAGGAGAATCTGTTCTCATCCATATCAACCTCTCCACGTCAATAAATTTCTTTCTCATTATATGTGTGACATTTTGAGAATATTTTTTGTGAATAATTAGTTGGAGAATTGATTTACTATAAAAAAATATAAAAAGAGGTGTCCCATATTTTTTAGCATATTTTGGGATGTAGAGTTGTGAAGGCAGGCGGAATCCTGTAAGAGTCCAGGATCACTAGGACTCTTCACCCCACCTCGTTACACGCCTATAAAAAGGGTTTTTGTAGTTTCTTTTTTAAGTGTAAGATACCAAAAGAGAGCTCTTCATGTGGTGAAAGCTTAGGCATAGTTCATGATGTGAAAAATAAAGAGGAGGGTCCTCTCTCTTGGGGTGTGCGCAAAAATCTGAATTTCAGATTTTTAGTTTCAAGAGTTTGGGAAGAGAGAAAAAATTAGAAAAAAATTATTTTTTTTATCTTTCTTTTACCTCTTCATCTTCTCTAGAAGTCCATCTTCAATCTTTGAAAAGATTTCAAAGATTTAAAGAAAAGATTCAGATCGATCAAGAAAAAGATCTTCGTGCGAGCTAGCACTCCCGAGAAGACTGATCAGATCGGGGCTTCGAGTGAATTTTTCATAGAGGTCAGACGCATGTGTCGCTGCAAACAACTAGCAAGGATTCTCTCTATCAATTTTTTTAGCAGTAGAGATCATCGATCCATGCAAAAGTATCAAGTTCTGAACTCAGATTAGAAGTAAATGTGATCTACTGCTCACATGCATGCATGCTAATTTTATCTTCAGTATCTTTCAGATTTTATATACAACATATCATGTCATAGATCCTAGAGTAGGTTGATTTGATGATTAGATCAAATACATATTAGATTAATTTGATTAATCTATTTATTTTTTGTTATAATTTTTTTGAAAAAAAATCAAAATACATGCATAAAGTCACCTACGTTCACCAACAGTGGTATCAGAACCTAGATTCGTTATGACATATTATATGATATATTAAATCTAAAATTTAATTTTATTTAGATCTGATATGTGATATCTTAAATCTAAATTTAATTAATGATTAATCACACAAACTGATATAAGGTTATCTTACTATAGAGTTTACCTCTACAGTGAAAAGATTGTCCTAATTTGTACTGATCGTTGATAAAATCTAATTTTATGTCATGCATGTGATGATTATGATCTGATTTAGATGTGATCTAAGATTGTAATCAAATTTAATATAATTTAAATTAGATCTAAATTTATGCATATATAATATGTGATTAGATTAGATAATCCGATTAGCAAGTACTTGAATTGGGTTGATCATCAGACCGTCTGATCATAGGAGCAAGAATGGTTTAAAGGCCCTCTCTTCTCATTCAATGGGTGCTCTTATGACGTGTAGGAGTGCCATATGATTAGATCCCTTGAAAAAGAATGCGAAAGGAAGAACTTATTTTTTTGCAAAATCTTAGATCTTGAAATCTTAAGTTTGTTGTATGTGATACAAAATTGTATTAAAAATAAGACATCTAATCTATATGATTAAAATTATTTTAATCATGATAAAATAAAATCTTGAATCATAAAAATTTTAGATATGATCTAAAAATATTATGATTGATTTTATTTTAGTATTATGCAAGAATTTTGAGATTTAAAATTTCTTAAATCGTGCTCATATAATTACTGAGCTGATCTAGTTTTGAACTGAGTTGACTCGATCTCCTTGTATAACCGGCTCAATGGTGATTGAGTTGATCCAGTTTCAGAATAAAAAATCTTTGCACAATATTTATTATAAATTATTTACAAAATAAAAAGTTAAAATTATTTCAAATCATAACCTAAACTAATATTGATGCTGAACTTAATTGAAAATTAAATGTAGAATCGATTAGATTTAGAATTATGAATTCAAGATCTAATATCATTCATATAAAATATGGGGACATAGGTTAGCTCAAATTAAGTCCTTTTAATTGGATTAGACCTAAGGTTAGAATAAAAAAATTAATGGACTAACTAGAGAAATTGATTAAATCTAACTAAATGTTGAATTAGATTAAATCAAAAATTTTTTAGAACCAATACAATAGTTGTAGATGGTTACGTCTATGTCTTTGATTAGACCAAATGGACATTGATTGTGGCTCAGTGGTTGAATCCGAATCATTAAGTTGGTCAAATCAAAACTAATTAACCAATTGGTGTCTAAGATAAGTTTGACATTTCGATCAATGATTTTTAATTGAGAGTGGCTTATCTGACCATTTTGATAGTGTCTAAGGCAAGCTTCGCAGACCCTCCCACCGATCTCACTTATCTGACCAATTTGGTGAATTATGTCTTGATTAGACCGCTAAGTGATTCGAGTTGACCCATGCCATTAAGGTTGATTAGTGTGATTGATCTAGGTGTCATTTCAACTAGTATGATCCTAATCCAATTCAATGACTTAGTGAAGTCAGTGGGAGGATTATGGTTTACTGGTCGATCTCTTCTCATCTCTTCTTGAAACTAATTATCAAATTCTCTAAATTATTAGGTCTATAAAATAAGCTAGTTATGGGGATAACTAGATCATAGCCTCCTATTAAGGTGAATGATAATGGATCTATTATTTCTGATTGACATTACAGATGCCATCCGTCTGATGTTCTCTCTGAATGATGGAATTATCATTCATCATATGATAACTCTATTGTATTATCTAATGATGGTTGGATTGATTGAGCCATCCTCGGACTTGATCATTCATTAGTTAGAAATACTGAGTAAGTTCATGTTAATGGTTTAACCTAATCGAAACTTTCAATGGAGGCCCATCACCTACTGAAATAAAATTTGAGATAAAATTAATTACTAAAAATTATTTGAAAAAATAATTGATTGAGAACCTACACATAGATGCATATGAGTTGATCGAGCCATCTTTGGGCTTGTATGCAGTCTATATGGATTCTAATACCCGCTAAGAAATTAAGGTAATTTTTCGGATTGGAGGTAGAGGCTACCAATTCGACTAAAATAGTGAGAGAATCTTTAGACTAAAGTCCAAATTTTTAAGCTTAATCAAGTCATAAACATAGAGATCTTATATTTTTCTTTCAGTTATGGCTAGATGTACGTTGCTCCATTCACTGTTTGACAGTGACTAATTTATAGGACCCAACTTCGATAATTGGTATCAAAAGTTGCAAATAGTTCTAGAGCATGAATGAATCCTAAATATGATTATGGATCTAACACCTGAAGTTTTCACATCCAACACATATGATGCGATCAAAGACACTTATCAGAAGTGGCCACACGATCAAATCACCATGTGGTGTTTATGAGAGCTGCAAAAAATATGAATTTAGTTGTAAATTTGATGATGCTCAGTGAGAGGAAATCCTTCAAATGTTGAAGGAGTTCTTTTTGCACCTCTGAAGATGTATCTTCAGTGGGGTAATAATTCTTTGAGAAAGAAAAGAAAAAGAAAGGTGCAAAAGAGTCATGCTTGGGTTAATGAGTTCGAACTAATAAAAGAGTCTAAGATTAATCTAGTCTAACAGAGTTTCTTGATCCGAACAGGCTAAGAAATTAGCAAAAGATTGCTGAACAATGTACTTATATGATAACACCTTATGATTTTTCTATTTGTTACACTACTATCTCGGTATTGGATATCGAAAGTCCATGTAAATTATTGCAACGACTTTAGGTTAGTAGAAAGATTAGAAATAGTAAGAGATTTCTGAACGTTGGAGATGGAAGTTATGTTCCAATCCTGATTTTAAAAATCAACAAGTCTATTTTTAATTCTAAAAATATCATTTCAGTGATTGTCACTATTGTTTAATAATTTTATGATATCATTATAAATGATGTCAAAATCATATGGACAACTGAGAAATAATATTTATAAATAGTCACAGCCTGTTAGTGTATTGTATACAATCAAATAAACTCCCTAAAATAGATAATATCGTGAAAGCCTACCTTTGACAATTTAGGCTCGGTCATATAAATAAAAATAAGATCAACAAGCAATAATTCTTGAGGTTAATGATTGTAAATTATTATCAACCTATCAATCCTATCTCTTTAGTAAGATGACCAAGTCACTTTTTGTTGGAAAAAGTGAACGAGCCAATGATGTTCTGAATCTGATACATACTGATGTATTGAATCTATGAATATGTTTGTCATAAATTTAAATTATTTAAAATATTCAAATAATTTCATAATAAGATAGAGAAATGAATTGGAAGAGCATTGAAGTCTTTTGGTCAGACCAAAGAGGAGAATGCCCTTCCAATAAATTTTTGACATATCTAGAAGAGAATAGGATTCTCTCTTATTGGAATGATTTTGTTAGATATAGTTCAATTCATGATAGGGTTTATAAGTCTGTCGATCTTCTTTTAGAGTTATGCTCTTAAGATTGCTTGTTATGTTCTGAACTGGATTCCAAATTGATCAGTTGCAAAGATTTCATATGAGATATGGACTAGATATAAGCCGATACTTTCTTACCTTAGGGTTTGAGAGTGTTTGTTTTATATCAAACATTTACAGACCGATTAGCTTGGATTCTGATCCTATATATATTATTTTACAGGATAATCAAAGAATCTAGGAGATATAACTTCTACCATACTAAAGAATAAGAGTTGTTCGACATTTCTTTCAGAAAAAGAATACCTTGGTGAAGGTACTAATGCCTTTAATGTGAAACTTATGAAGTTCGATAGGTAGAAGAACCAACACAATCTAGTGAATCCATAGAATTAAATTTGATCAGATCAAACTTGGAACCCATTATAGAGGCACCATTAAGGAGATCTAGTAGAGTACCACATCCATCGGATAGATACTTTGGTATCTAGTTCTGGAATATGATCCTGTTGAACTCGATAAGAACAATAAGGATTTGATCACCTATATGGATGCCATGCAGAGGTTCGACTGCTCATAATGGTTTGGAGCCATAGGTCCATAATGGAGTCCATGAAGGTCAACGATGTATGGACACTCATTGATCCACTCAAAGGGATAAAACCCTTAGGATGTAAGTAGATCTCTAATAAGATCAGAGAGCGCAGACGAAAAGGTGGAGACCTACAAAGCTCATCTGGTTGCTTAAGGATAACGAGATAATTTTTTTCTATGATAATGCTAAATATTTTGAAGTTAGAATATGCATTTTGATAAATGATCAAAATGCATGGCTTCATTGAGAACGAAGAAGAACCCAGCAAGTACAAATGGGTTAATAGTTTTGTGAGTATATTTCTTATTTTGTATGTGAATAAAATTTTTTTAATCAAAAATAATATTTTTTACATTACAGGGAATAAAGGTTTCACTGTTATTATTGTTCTCCATAAAGGACTTGGGAAAAGCATCCCTCATCCTAGAGATAAAGATCTATAAAAATAGATCTAAGAGGCTGCTTGGGTTATCCCAGTCCAACATACATAAAGTGTTTATGAGTAAAATTTATTCTATCATATACACCATGTATGAGACCGGATATGGTATACTCACTAGGATAGTAAGTGGATATCTACAAGATCCGGATGAGAATCACTGGAAGATCATCCTTAAGTATTTGAGAAATACTAAGGACCGATGACTCAGTTATGGAGAATTTGACTTAAAACTTGTGAAATTTGATTTTAAATTTTAGTTGGATATAATAATAGCAAGAATATGTCGGAATACATCCTTATCCTGAATAATAGAGTAATCTGCTGGAAAGATTCCAAGCAGAGCAATATAGCCAAATTCAAATTGTGAGGTAGAATGCATTGCAGCATTCTATGCTTGCAAGAAAGCTATATGATTGTACGGGTTCACTGGCAAGCTAGAAGTGACACCCTTCGATGATGGTCTTACTGTATTGTACAACACCGGAGCTATAGCTTATGCCAAGAAGCCAAAGTCCCATTAGCTTATCAGGTATTTGGCATCACTACCACCTTATTCAAAAAATCTGTTAAGATGACATCGATCTTTAGAAGATTGACGGAAAGGAGAACTTGACCAACCCATTTACTAAAGCCTCGGTATCTAGGAGTTCTGAGATGATAAATCGAAGATGGGTATATGATGCTATATTGATTGGCTTTAGTTCAAGTGGGAGTTGTTGAGAATTGTGTCATAAAGCCAATCATTTGATGATTACGCTAATTATAAATATATATGAATTGATAAATAATAAAATTTATTTGATATTTTTTATCACAAGATTGCATCTTCTAATGAACTCCTATGTTGTGATGAAGTCTTTAGGACTACTTTGATCGATAAAAGAGGATTTATCGCATAGTTCTTAAATTGGTTCACGACTAAACGATACGCTATTACTAGGACGATAGCGATATCAAGTATAGATCATTGTGTGCCATATGCATTGGTTGTCCTTATAACCAAATGGTATGAAGATACTGGTATGACATGCAAGTGAGATGTACGAGTACATCATCACTGAACGTGATCAATTGCGGAGTATTTTACTGTCAAAGATAGCTCACGAAGGGTATGGGTATAAGTGTCCCTCTGATCTGAGATCACTACGGTGACTTGCAAGCAACTCACTGTACTTTAATATCAGACTAACTGAATTTCTAATTCAGTGATAAAAAATTTTTGGGTGCAGTCAAGTACTTGTCAAGTCGGTGCGTGAGTTAAAACAAGATTGACCCCTCTGAATTAGTAGGAGATATACATCAGTATATTTCAATTTAGCAAAATCTAGACCCGAGTAATCCATGTGATGGATTTAAAAAAGATTGAAATATAATGTGGATGACTTATCTAGGATTGACAGTTAAATCTTAGGTCATCCTGGAGTATTAGAATCAATGGGATGAATTATATGGTAACCATACGCCAATAGATTCTTGAATGTTGCTTCGCCTTCATTCGATCTATCCAAACATCGGGTCATCATTACTAGATGGTTACATCGATTGGTTTAGGAAGGTATTTTTGTGCTATCAGCTTAGGTTCAAACCTATAGGGTCACACTCAAAAGAAGATTCTGACTGATCATATGGCTGATCAACGATTGAGAATCATTCAAGAGCTTAATCGTCAATTCGATTGATGGTTAATCTTATGCAAAAATTATAATAAATTAATTCACTAAGTGTTAGTGAATTAATGAAGAATTAATTAGTAATTAGATTACTGATTAGCTTAATTTGATTGAGTAAGGAGGATTAAAAAAAATCTAATTGAATTAGATTCAATTAGGTTTGATCCGATTAGGTTATAAGATGACCTAATCGCTAAGAAAAAATTATCTCTGATTTGATCAGAACTTTGGTTCAATCAATTTTTAATTTGATTAAAATTTAATTAAAAATTTATGAATCTAATTAGATTGAATTTCATATATTTTATTTAGGCTAAACCAGATGTGATTTGATTTGGATTCAAATAAAGAAACTTAGAGTCCATATTGGATTAGGACTCTTCTCCCTTGCGCCAACCCAGTTTGCATGTCATATATCTTGACGCATAAAATTATTTTGTGTGAGATTTTTCTTCTTTATCTCACGTCTAAATTTGATTTGGTTTTGATAAAAAGAAGATTCTGAAATTAGATTTCAAAATATTCCTTATCAGGAGAATCTGTTCTCATCCAGATCAACCTCTCCATGCTAATAAATTTCTTTCTCCTTATATGTGTGACATTTTGAGGAGATTTTTTATAGAAGATCAATTGGAGAACTACTTTACCATAAAAAAAAATATGGAAAGGGGCATCCCATATTTTTTAGCATATTTTGAGATGTGGAGTTGTGAAGGGAGGCAGAATCCTGTAAGAGTCCATGATCACTAGGACTCTTTACCCCACCTCCTTACACGCCTATAAAAGGGGTTTTTATGGTTTCTTTTATGTGTGTAAGATATCAGAAGAGAGCTCTTCATGTGGTGAAAGTTTGGGCATGGTTTATGACATAAAAAATAGAGAAGAGGGTCCTCTCTCTTGGGGTGTGCGCAAAAATCTAAATTTTAGATTTTTGATTTCAAGGGTTTGGGAAGAGAGAAAAAATTAGAAAAAATTTATTTTTTTCTCTATCTTTCTTTTACCTCTTCATCTCTTCCAGAAGTCTATTTTTAATCTCTAAAAAGGTTCCAAAGATATGATAAAAAAATTTAGATCGATCAAGAAGAAGATCTTCGTGTGAGCTAGCACTCCCGAGAAGATCGATCAGATCAGAGCTTCGAGTAGATTTTTCATAGAAGGCCGGACAAGTGTGCAGCTGTGAGCATCCAGCAAGGATCCTCTCTACTAATTCTCTCAGCAATAAAGATCGTCGATCCATGCAAAGATATCGAGTGCTAAACTCAGATGAGAAGTAGATGTAATCTACTGCTAATATGTATGCATGCTGATTTTATCTTCAGTACTTTCAAATTTTATATGCAACATATTATGTCATAGATCTTAGAATAGGTTAATTTAATGAGTAGATCATATACATATTAGATTAATTTAATTAATCTAGTTATTTTTTTCTATAATTTTTTTAAAAAAGTTTCGAAATATATGCATGAAATCGCCTACGTTCCCCAACAGTGATATGGTGAAGGTTCAAAAAAATTTTTGAATAGTATTTTTCTTTAGTTCTCCTCACATATCTTATGCTATATGGGGGAGAACTAAGGGGAGATACTATCAAAATTTTTTTCGGCCCCTATTGCATATCTTTTGATTACTGTACTTGATCTACAGAATTAATGTAATTCCTAAATGGGATAGGACTACTTCTATACCTATTAGTTGATGGTAGGATACAATTATTACATAAGTCATTTGAAATGATAAAATAATTATTTAACTGTTGCCTATATTTGTATATACAGAATCATTAAGTAGTATGCTATGGACCGTTGAGTAGTCAATGGGGTGATTGTTAGATGTATGTCTTAGAAGTCAATTACTGGCTAACATATTATTTATTTTATGATACAAATTTATACTATAAACTATTGATTTAATCAATAAAAGATAAGTTTTTCTTTTTCATTCAAGTGTTATATGTCCTTGAATCATCCTTGGAATTGATGTTACAATACATATTCTCAAGTATTGAGAATTAGAGGCATGTATAATCAATTTTTAAATTACTTTTGATCATAGAATAGTCATGGAGATGGTCATCGATCTAGATGAACTGACGTACGATTTGCTTCCTTCAAGATAGATGAGTCTCCAGTCTACAATGTAAAGACACGGAGCGATAAGTACAAGAAATTGTTAGAGAACAACTAATACTAAGTATGACCATACGAGAGATCACATGGATTTCTATCCAATCGTCAATGATCATCTCGATACTGTAGTTGTATAACTGATCCTTTGACCTGTAGTGTTATAGTTGCTCATAATAAGACTACTGTAGTTTGACTACACATAAACATTAACTCAATTATTAATTTTTGTAGTGGATGTTGGCTTCAGTTGATTGAGCTGTGGGAGCAAGGTGTGCATCTAGATAGAATCTATCAATCTTGATAGAGAGGAGTAGTTGTATGAGATTTGAAAAGCTGAGTCCATAAGTCTATGGCCAAAGCAATATAATTGATAAAAAAAAATTTTATTTGAAATCACTAATGGACTTAAGCTGATCGGATCTATCATATGGTTGATGATGAGATTTGATGATTTATCCATGACCTGCCATCTAGTCGGGACTCACGATAGAAGGACTATATCATATATTAACTACATCTAGAGATTCTATTTTGCTTCTGCTGGATTGTCACTATATATTGTTACATGTCACTGGTAGATTGTGAGAGCTCAATAGGATCATTTTAAATCAATGATCCTTATCGAATTAAAGTGAAATTATTTCGATCCACTGAAAGATATTTCAGTGATACCTATGATAGAGATCATGGTATGTCTCACTATCAGATAGAATTGAATCTATGAGATCACACATAAAAGGAGAAGATCTTAATTAGTTATAATTGGACTTATGAAATATCAATTTATATAAATTTAGAGCAATCCTATTAGGTTCATGTTAACCTTGCTAGCATCTGAGTGAACCCAATTTCTCTTGTAGTTGGTTTGCTTATGTGATAAGTTTTTAGTCAATTCCTACACTTCATTTGTACCTAATTAAACTTGATTCAATGGCCTCCAATGGTTGGATGTTTAAATTATGGTTTAGATTAAATTAAGAAAGAGTTTCTTGATTTTATTTATCTTGATTTGATCAAAAACTCTTGAAGTGAATTTATAAAATCATGTGGGCTGATTTGAGAGTTTAATTGGATCCCATATAATGGGACACCTAGTAATGAGTGTGGGCATGGGTGAATTATGAGTGATGCCCTATTTACTTAGTCCAAGTATATTATGGCTAACACTTCTAATATGATTAGGAGGAGGGATCCTAATTTGATTAGGATACTCTTATGATGTCTATTTAAAGGACCCTAACCTTACCTCTCTCATTATCTCATGATCTTTCCATCCTTGCCACCACCTATTACTGTGCCCATGCCTCCTTCTCTCTCTCTCTAGCCCATGTCCTCTCTCTCTAGGTGTCCCTCTTAGAGCTAGAAGAGAGGTGGGCAACATTCCTCCTTAATGTCAAAGGGTTGGCACCAAGTTGCTGATTTCATCCTCTTCCTCTCAAATTTGTTGGGAGTTAGTTACAACCATTTCTTATTTGTTGTTCTTCTTAATTAGTTGAGGGATCAAGAAAGGTTCTAAGCTTCTTCAAAAATCAAGAAAGAAAGATCAAAAAGGGTTCAAGAATTGATTCCTATCTAGGCTTGGTTCCAGCCTATTCAGACTTTTGGTTCAAGCAAACAGGATCCAAAAAAAAATAATTGAGGTCGACCCTATAGATACCTATAGAGGTAGGATGCTTGTCCTACTGATGCAGAACCTAATCAACCCTAGATCCAGAGATTGAATTGGATTCAACCCCAGTTACATGTTTAAGGCAAAAGAGAAAGCGATTCAAATATGTGAATTGATCATATGTTTTTCTTTATTCATCCTAAAATTAATTTATATTAATTTCTGCATATGAACTAGATCCATAGGTACTTTCATATGATAAATACATATTTAGATTCAAAGTATTTTAATCTAATTTTTTACTATATTTTAGATTTAGAAAAAATTTAAAATTCATATGCACTAGCACCTATAGAAAATCTAACAGTGGTATCAGAGCCACATGTTTATATATATGAAAGTAGCACAAAAATTTTAAAAAAAATAAAATTTTAATTTTAATTCATACATGTGATGTATATATTTATGTTTAGATCTGAAAAATATTTTAGTTCTGATTTTTATACATATATACGATATATGAAAGCATGCGTAGGTTAGAAATTAAATTTCTGCAATCTAAATTTTTTATATATATGATATATGATGGTATGTTTAGATCTAAAATTGATTTTTAAAAAATCTAAAATTTTTCATATACATGATATATGATTGTATATATGTTCTGAAAGTATTTTGAGGATCAAAAACTTACTTTTTATATAATAAATTTAGATCTAAAAATTATTTTTATGATTTAAAATTAGTGTATGCATGAATCGTTGGGCATGAATAGTTTTGAATTAAGTCTGTAATTGGATTGCATCTTAGATTATGAATAAATCATATTGGATCAAAATCGATGTAGCTATTGATTAAACTAAGTCAAATATTGATTTAAATTAGATCAATTGAGCTTA
The DNA here is from genome assembly GCF_000442705.2 of Elaeis guineensis. Lineage (NCBI taxonomy): Eukaryota > Viridiplantae > Streptophyta > Magnoliopsida > Arecales > Arecaceae > Elaeis > Elaeis guineensis. Next base: position 123,381,997 of record NC_025996.2, on the reverse strand, counting down.
TAATTCTACAAATATTGTAGATTAAGTTGATTAAATCTCATATATAGAATCGAGTCAACCTAAGGATCTAATTCAGCTTTATGGCTCGAACCTGATTCACCTAAATGAACTAATTGAAATTAATAAATCATTTGGCATCTAAGGCAAGTCTCAATCGATGATTTTTAATTGAAAAGCTACTCACCTAGATAATTTTATTCTATGGTGAGTTAATGGCATATCCTCCCGTGAATCTCACTTATTTGGCCAATTGGACGATTAGGTTCATTAGTTGCTAAGGTGCTTTAATTTAGCCCATGTTAGTTAGATCGGTCATGTGATGACTGATTAGATGAGACTTGATATAAACCTTTCTAACCAATATTAAGCCTTATGGTCTTCAACCATTGTAGAAGTGTGGGTGTGGTATTGGCGTTGACTGTTCTCGACTGATCACAATGGTTCAGTTGCATCGAAAATATACAACCACTCTATTAACAAAAAGTTACTTCAGGGTGAAGATGGGGTTGGGCCCAATATATATTATCTAAGGGACTCAATGATGGCTTCACACCTACTTGTGAACGACAAATCTGGCTTAACTAAGGAGTGAGAGCAATATGTGTTATCTCAGCTCACATGACTTAGAGACCAAATCACTGCAATATGCTTAGAAAAATATTAGGATAAAGAGTTACCTACGCATCGATGTGTATGTCATCAATAACTATAAGATGAGGTGCACGGCATTGGTGAGATTGCAGCACCCACTAGAAACCTTGCATGGGTTGTATCAGATTTTTGCTTTCCACCTGAGGAGTGTTGGAATTCAAAAAAATATTTAAGCCTATTTGCATCTAAAAGTTCTAGAGTAAATATAAATTTAAGTATAAATATTTAACTAAAATTTTTACTCTCACAAATAAATATTGTCAACCTTTAACCCACTAGCCCACATCTTTGAAACCAACCATCTAACTAGCATAAATTTTAAGGATTGGTTTAGAAATCTTAAAATAGTTCTGACATTCAAGAAGATTGGATATGTACTCAACTAGGATGCCCCAGTCTTACCAACCCATCCTACGATAGAGTAAAGAGCTACGCTAGATAAGTGGATGGATGATGATCTTAGGATCAAGTGCTATGTGCTGGTTTTCATGTCAAATAAGTTGTAGAGCTAGCATGAGCACATGCCCACTGTCCGTGCTATGATCACTCATCTGTAAGAGTTGTACAGTGAATAGAGCCAGACCGTATGCTTCGAATTATTCAAGCGATTGTTCAATATAAAGATATGCAAGGGGCAGTCAATCCACGATCATTGTATGACAATGATTAAGGATCTTGAAGAGCTTGAGAAGCTCGGACTTACTATGTAGAGGGAGTTAAAGGTAGATTTGATCCTTCAATCTCTGACTAGTTTGTTTGGATAATTTATCATAAATTACTATATAAAAAAATTAGATTGTAACTTATCCAAGTTGATCAATATATTGGTCACTACTGGGGTACCTTGAAAAGTTCAAGGAGTTCTGTTCTTGTTGTTAAGCGGGCACCTTTTAAGAGAAAATCTCAAGGAAAGAAAAAGAATAAACCTGCAAAAAAGCTGAAGAAGGAGAGCAAATTTAAGAAGGACACTTCGAAGAAAGCTATGGAGAAGGAAAAGCATTTCTATTACAACTTTGATGGCCATTTGTTGCCCAGCTATGCAACCCAAAAGGGGGGGTGAATTGGGTTTCTAAAAATTTTAAGCCCAACAGATAACTTATGAAGAACAAAACAATGGCTTTAAATCAATATTAGTTAACTAAAGCAGTATTGCAAGGATATAATAAAGAAATAAGATAAAGCGATAAAGCACACCACAAACACAAGGATTTATAGTGGTTCGGTGCTAACCTTGCACCTACGTCCACTCCCCAAGATCCCACTTGAGAATTTTAATCCACTATCCTTTGTATTCAACCCGAATATAAAACGTCGGAAACTCCGACACTAGCTATCCCAAGCTAGAATACAAGACGTCGGAAACTCCGACCCTAGCTATCCCAAGCTAGAACACTTGTTTCCCGGGTACAAGCAAACCCAAAACACTCCGATTTCAGGTTCGGATTAACCTTTCCTTGTTTTGGAAATCCTCCAAAAATAAGAGCAAAAACTCACAAAGAGTAAGAATATTTAGAGCACAGATGAATACAAAAACAGCTCCTTAAATGAGCAAATATAACAATAAAAGCTTTACTCAAATGAAGAACCCCTTTTTCAGATTTTCTCAAGATGAATGAACGGTTGAACGCTTGAGAAGAGGTTGATTGTTGATTGAAGATCTCTTGAAAGCTTTGAACGATCTCTAGATCAAGGTTGAAAACAATCGACTTGAAAGATTCTCTCTTTGAATGCTCTTGCTTTTCTTTTTCACAAACTCTCTTGAATATTGTGGATCCTCTCTCTTCTTCTTGAATATTTCGTTGATCTCAGATTTAGGATCCTTTCTTCTCTTTTGATCTCACGTTTGATCTCCCGATTTCCACTACTTTTTCTTTGCAATTTGATCTGCTATTTAATCTGCAATTTCCTTTCACCATTTTAAGCATTTTATGGCATTAGTAGCAAGAGAAAACAATTTAGGCAGATAAAGAGCCGTTAGAGGATTTTTAGGAAGCATAAATGGCAATTAAAACGGGCAAAAAAAATAGCCGTTGCTGACATTTCCCGTCGCAGGGGTCGACTCATGAGTCGACTCATGCTTCAGGAGTCGACTCATGAGTCGACTTCTGTTGCAACAGACCAAAAGATCTGATTTCTGGATTTTTCGGCTCAAATCAGCAGAGGTCGACTCATGAGTCGACTCATGCCTTGTGGGTCGACTCATGAGTCGACTCACAGGTCGTGCCAAGCCAAAAATCCAGCGTGCCATGGGAATTTTTTCGTGCCATTCAGCTCATAGTGCCATGAGTTGACTCATGAGTCGACTCATGCACTTCAAACCTTCATAACTTCAAAAATATTAGTCCAAACACAATGAAATTTTTACCAATAGATTTCAAATCATTTATTCTACCAAATGGTACTATCAAATCAGGATTTTAGTGAAATTACGATTTTGCCCTTGAAGAGCATAAGGACTTTTTTAATTGATTGTATCCCTTCAATCTGCTTTGTAATCATCAAAATTAATCTAGGAGCAACAATCTCCCCCTTTTTGATGATGACAAAACATATGAACAAAAATATTTATGTTAATGCATTAATTTCAAAAGAATCCATTATGGGTGTATATGCTTGAAAAGAGTATGATTCTTTTGGTATGTAATATAAATGCAAAAATAGTTTGTCCATTTTCTTAAAGATTTGAAAAGGGTATTAGATCATTTTGAGTTCAAGATATTTCAGAGCAAGAGAAGATAAATAACTTTTTCTATGTATCAGAGCAAAAATAATTTTTACAATGATATCAGAAAAGATTTTATAATGTATCAGAGCAAGAAAAAAATTTTTTTTTTTAATGTATCAGAGAAAATTTCATACAGTATTAGAGCAAATGTTATAATATTTTAGAGAAACCTTCACACTGTATCGGATCAAATGTTATCATGTATCAGATCAAGTTGAAAGAAATTGTAGGATGTATCAGAGTAAAACAAATTTCTTATTGATGTCTCAAGGTGAGTAAAATTTCAAAAGCAAGTTTGAATATCAGAGCATATATATAAAAAATACTTATTTGCATTGTACTCATGATTTTGCTTTTGATGGATTAAAGTTCTGTCTGATACCAAATTTCTCTGTCTGATACCAAATTTCGATACCAAAATTTCTCAAAGTTTTGTTTAATCTTTCAATCCTTGTTTTTGTCTAATTTCTCCAATATTTGTTTAATTTCTTCAATATTTGTTTTAATTTAATTTTTCCCCCTTTTTCTCATAATTTAGGGTTTTGTCTAATTTCAATTTTTGTTTAATTTTAATTTCTCCCCCTTTTTGACATCATCAAACATAGTTAACTCTTTCTTTTCCTTTTCTGAAAATATTCTTTAATTTCTTCCTCTTTAGAGTTTTTCAAGGATGTTTGCTCCCCCTTAATATGGCAATTATCAATAGCAAACAACAACAAGGAGAAGATAATATTTCAATAGATGTATCGAAGATTGAAATATAACCAAAATATAATCATTACAAAGAGGTAGAAATATAGGAAAAAGATGATTCCATTAATATCATAATTGTTTCATAAAATTCAACCAGCTAAATGTCAATACATGGCCCCAAGGTATAGATCCTAGAACAAGATACTAACTCCTAAGATCTAGATAAGTCAATGATCAGAGTCATCAGATATAGGGTGAGGAGATGATGGATCAGAAGTGCGTCCTCTACCCCGTCTGCCTCTGCCACGAGTGGAGGTGATGGCACGAGCAGGAGAACGAGATGAACTAGGTGGCTGAGAATGCTGAGATGCTAGGGCTGATACCATGAGTCTGATAGAATCAAGGACGTTCAGTGCTCTGGAAACAGATTGAAGTAGAGCAGTGAACTGGGTGGTAGCATGCTCACTCGATCCTCTGATCTCTTTCCTCAGTAGCTCATATCCACCTTCTAGTGCTCCTCTGAGCCTGCCAGCCTCTGCAGTGAGGTCTGTGACCTCAATGGTAGACTCCTGTGGCTGGGGATGGGCCAATGCAAGGACTTGCCCCTGCAAGTCAAGAACTCTGCCAGTAAGTCTCCAGACTGTATCCTCAAGCTGCTGTATCCTGACGGACTGATCTGAAATCATCTGAAATATAGTGGAGATGTGGGGAGTAATGGTCTGATCAGAAGAAGTAGCTCCAGGTGCAAAAGAAGTACTACTCCACTGGCTAGACAACAAAGAAGCCACACGCTGAGATATATGCTCGATCTGATCGTCAGCCAGTCTGAACTCTAAATGAGGTGCTCTGCTCTCTGGCTGATACACTGGTGTGGGCATCCTAGTAAACTCAGAAGGGCCAGCCTCAGTAACATGAATGAACTGGGTATCTGGTGAAGCTGCCCTGAAATCATGTACAGGAGAAGATGGACCTTCTTCTTCTACTCTGCCTTCAGTTCTGTCTTCAACTCTTTCCTCAGCTCTCTCCTCAGCTCTTTCTTCAGAGCCCTTGATCCAACCACCAACAGTCTTTGTAATTCCCATTCGGTGTAGGCTGTGTTGGTTGAAAGTGTCCACATGTGAGAGCTTGGTAGGTGTCTCCCCCTCACAGCTAACTCCAAACCTCCTAAAAACTCTAGTAAGGGCCATACCATAAGGCAAGTGTGCCTTGGATCTGTTCAAAGTTTCTCTCATGGCCTCTATCATAAGTGTAGGGAGGTTTAGGGGGGTCTGAGTGATGATATGAAACATGACACATACATCTCTGCCAGATAGTAAGTCATGTCTACCACTCCTAGGAAAGAATAGTTTTGTCACAATCTGATGCAGGACCCTCATCTCAATGGACAGTAGCTTTGCTTCCAATTTGTTTAAACTTCCTGAAAAATCTTCTCCTAAGATAATTCTGATCCCTTCTTCTTTAATTGGGAGTTCCATATATGAGTATCCTTCACTAGGCAACTGAAGTATCTCTCCCAATATCCTAGAATCCAAACAGATGTCAATCTCCTTTACAGTTGAAGTCACAGACCCGTTTCCATAATTTAGGTTCTGGTAGAACTCTCTGACTAGATCAACATAGGTGACTTCCTTAAGAGAGCAATAAAGTTCCCATCCTTGATTTTTGATCTTGGTAGCAAAAGTAAAGCCTTCTTTCTCAAAGAACCGAAAATCTATATTTTTCCCGGTTTCTACTTTTCTATCAGAAAGAAGATTTACACTGGGGCTTATGGAGGGTTGAGAGGGACCTTGAGCAGGTACTGAAACTGGATTGGGAACAGTGGAAGACTGAGCATGCCTTTTCTTTCGGACAATTTCTTCAGGCTCTC